>NC_057795.1:624789024-624789469 GCF_018294505.1 Triticum aestivum
GGTACTGTTTTCGCTCCGGTTTTTTAACGGTTTGTCGAAACGAGGCGTGTAATATACCGTTGAAAAGTTATGGACGAGGCGCAACATTCATATGTTGTAATGTTTTTGAGATTCCTTACAATTTTAAGTTAATTTTTTAAAATCGTGTGGCGGACGATGAGTGCCAGCGGTCGTTTTTCGCGAAATTTTTACAAACCGCTGGTCGAAATGATTCAAACGATATGCCGTTTGAAAGATATCAACGAGGCGCAACTTTTTCATGTAGAAGACTCTCTCTAATTTCTTAGGGTTTAAGAGCAGTTTTGAAATTACCGAAATGCAGACACTCTGTTTTTCGCGACACCCAAAATTGACGAGGGAACTGCATCAGTCATAAAATTGCACTGCTTCAGACTGAAACCGCACTGCATTAGACAGGCAAGAGAACTACATGATTTCTTTGATT
>NC_057795.1:624789531-624789942 GCF_018294505.1 Triticum aestivum
GATCCGGTGGCGGGATGAGGTGGGGGTCCACCACAGCCTGGATCCGGTGGGGCATCGTGCGACCCGACGCACTTCAAGTCCGGCGGCCGAGCTGCACGCGGTGGAAGGCCGAACTGTAAGCAGGAGATCTCGCCGGAGGGGAGGGGAAGTAGGATAGCTCGCCGAGGGGATGGTGATCCCGCGCCATGGAGAAGACCGGGCGGTGGCGCGTCGTGGAGCTCATCGTTTGATGAGTGTTAGGCTGATGCCGCACTGCCTGCGGCAGAAGATATGATGGTGGATCCCACTGGATCCATGTTGGGGGCGTCCCAGGGCGGCCGGGGCCTCATGGATCTGACGCGGGGGGCGGCGGGGTCCGGCGCTTTTGCGGTGGAAGGTGATTGCGGGCAGTGGTGGCAGAAGGAGGAGGGG
>NC_057795.1:624789952-624792019 GCF_018294505.1 Triticum aestivum
AGATAATACAGGAATGATGGTTTAAGTTGGCAACAATCATGATTGTAGATTCTTATTCAAATAGAGAAACGAATTAAAATTTCGTTTGAATTGCAGCGGTAGTATAGACATTTGGAATGCACTAAAATGTTGGTATGAGTAGCTTACATGCATTATATAGCCAGCGAAAAAATTTAATTAGACATAACATGGATTCATAGCTTTGAATAGCATTCGTACAGAAAAATGGGACAAGACTCTCTCTGTGTGTGGTGTGAATAGCTTTATTTTTTTCACCCACAAAAAAATAGCTTTATTTTTTTCCTTTTTTGTCGAGGGAAGTGTGAATTGATTTGGTACATACAATATTACATGTTAGGCTTGTCCCTAAAATACAACCCGCACCTTGTTAATTATATCCCAAAAATTCAGATATCGTGCTCTAGAAACTTGCACCTTCACAACCCGCGCCTTGCTATCCCGAAAAGAGGGGTGGGAGTGAGGCATGGCCGGTGAGAATAGAAGAGGGAAAGCTTGTGTTTGTGGTAGGCACACCTAGCTAGAGAGGCATATCGATCGGTGTGTGCCGGGAAGAAGGAGCTGGGGGCCTATACACACCGTGGGTGAACGACCTAAAGTGAAAGGACGAATTTGCATGATGGAGCTAGAGAATGCTAAGGGAGGGTGAGAGGGAGGTGGGCGTGTGCATGCATGAGAGAAAGTTAGCGCTAGCTACAAAGATAAGAGGATTGTGTGGGTGTAAAATACGAGTAAAGATAATAATTCATTATAAAAAGTGAATTTGGATATTTCAAGAATTTATCATAATGGTTTAAACCGACGCATGAGTGAATATATATAACGGTGATATGCATGGTGTGGTTATATATATATATATAACTCCACGTTCAACGCAAGTGCACGTCATTCTTTGAACCAAGTGTGCTGCAGTACTCACACGAGTGAAGTTCTCGTCGGAAAAAATTGCACGTGTTGTTTTTCGGTACTATTTTCGCTCTAGTTTTTTAACCGTTTGTCGGAATGAGGCGTGTAATATACCATTGAAAAGATATGGATTAGGCACAACTTCTACATGTTGAACACTTTTCGAGATTCCACACGGTTTAAGAGCAGTTTTGAAAATGGTGCGGCCCATGACGAGTGGCAACGAGCGTTATTTCGCGATTTCTTTCAAACCGCTCGTCAGAACGAAGCAAATGATACACCGTTGGAAATATATCATCGAGGCGCATCTTTTTCATATCAGTCATTTTCTCTAATTCATTACGGTTTAAGAGCGGTTTGAAATTTACTAAATCACGGAATTCTGTTTTTCAAAAAAATTCAAATTTTCGGTACTGTTTTCGCTCCGGTTTTTTAACGGTTTGTCGAAACGAGGCGTGTAATATACCGTTGAAAAGTTATGGACGAGGCGCAACATTCATATGTTGTAATGTTTTTGAGATTCCTTACAATTTTAAGTTAATTTTTTAAAATCGTGTGGCGGACGATGAGTGCCAGCGGTCGTTTTTCGCGAAATTTTTACAAACCGCTGGTCGAAATGATTCAAACGATATGCCGTTTGAAAGATATCAACGAGGCGCAACTTTTTCATGTAGAAGACTCTCTCTAATTTCTTAGGGTTTAAGAGCAGTTTTGAAATTACCGAAATGCAGACACTCTGTTTTTCGCGACACCCAAAATTGACGAGGGAACTGCATCAGTCATAAAATTGCACTGCTTCAGACTGAAACCGCACTGCATTAGACAGGCAAGAGAACTACATGATTTCTTTGATTCAGACATTAATTTTCTCAGGCAAGCAAGTGGACTGCATTTTTTCTCTACTCCACATTGGGCGTAAGTGAACCTCATGAGTTTTTCCTCGTCTTTCTTTCTAATTTTTTATGAATAAGAGTGTATGGCAGAGAAGAGGTAAGTGAACCACACCAAGCGAAAAATGAACCGAGACACAAGTCTAAGTGCACCGCATGATTTTTCTTGTCTTTTGCTATGGTTTCATAGGGTTAAGTGGACCATATTAGTGTGCTGCATCAGACGGGAAAGCGCACTGCAATGTCATGATTC
>NC_057795.1:624793181-624795189 GCF_018294505.1 Triticum aestivum
CCTGTCAGGAAATTGGAGGCGCCTTTGACCGGGGACGCGTGGGTCCATCGTCGGAGCACCGTGCCCGTGGGGGTGGGGCTTGTGGGTGGTGGCGCTGGGCTCGGGGGCCTGGGTTTGCGGTCGGGAGGTGGGGCGTCGGAGAGAAGGTGGGTGGGGTTTGACCGGGGAAGAAGGTGGGGTGGGGTGGGGTGGGGCGTGGGGTTGGAGGTTTTCTGTTTTGGTTTTTGCAGTTCGGTGGGTTCCAGGGCGCGCGCGGGTGCGGGTGTTCGGATCAGGTGTTAGCAGAATAAGGTCTTAAGGGTGTTATTAGAATAGACCCACCCTATATATATATATATATATATATATATATATATAATAGAGTTGGTGATGAAGGTGTGCCTGCCATCCTGCAATAAACGTCGTCCGATTTATATTTGACAAATAGGAAGGAAACTATGGCAATTTTAAAAAAGATACTCACATCCCTCTCGACATTTGCAAATAAGGCCTTCCCTCGTTCATCCTTTTCTCCCACAAGATAAACTACTCATACAAATGCATCTTGATGTTCCATGCAACGCATGGGCATCTTACTAGTACTACATATAGTATATAGAACATTGATTATAATTTGTGATAATGTGTGGCTTTTGTAGCCCAGGGCTAAATACTTGTCATAATGTAGGGGCGGGGCACTATACCTTGTGTGATAAACATGGTGTACGTATGGAACATGGTTTAGATTATGAAGATCTAGTTAGAACATCAAATGTACTATTATTTGGAATCAACATCAAGTGTATTCAAAAATTTGAATTCAAGTTCATATAGTATTCATAGTTCATATGTATCTCTATAGTAATCATGTGGTGTGTTGTTAAGATAATACAGGAATGATGGTTTAAGTTGGCAACAATCATGATTGTAGATTCTTATTCAAATAGAGAAACGAATTAAAATTTCGTTTGAATTGCAGCGGTAGTATAGACATTTGGAATGCACTAAAATGTTGGTATGAGTAGCTTACATGCATTATATAGCCAGCGAAAAAATTTAATTAGACATAACATGGATTCATAGCTTTGAATAGCATTCGTACAGAAAAATGGGACAAGACTCTCTCTGTGTGTGGTGTGAATAGCTTTATTTTTTTCACCCACAAAAAAATAGCTTTATTTTTTTCCTTTTTTGTCGAGGGAAGTGTGAATTGATTTGGTACATACAATATTACATGTTAGGCTTGTCCCTAAAATACAACCCGCACCTTGTTAATTATATCCCAAAAATTCAGATATCGTGCTCTAGAAACTTGCACCTTCACAACCCGCGCCTTGCTATCCCGAAAAGAGGGGTGGGAGTGAGGCATGGCCGGTGAGAATAGAAGAGGGAAAGCTTGTGTTTGTGGTAGGCACACCTAGCTAGAGAGGCATATCGATCGGTGTGTGCCGGGAAGAAGGAGCTGGGGGCCTATACACACCGTGGGTGAACGACCTAAAGTGAAAGGACGAATTTGCGTGATGGAGCTAGAGAATGCTAAGGGAGGGTGAGAGGGAGGCGGGCATGTGCATGCATGAGAGAAAGTTAGCGCTAGCTACAAAGATAAGAGGATTGTGTGGGTGTAAAATACGAGTAAAGATAATAATTCATTATAAAAAGTGAATTTGGATATTTCAAGAATTTATCATAATGGTTTAAACCGACGCATGAGTGAATATATATAACGGTGATATGCATGGTGTGGTTATATATATATATATAACTCCACGTTCAACGCAAGTGCACGTCATTCTTTGAACCAAGTGTGCTGCAGTACTCACACGAGTGAAGTTCTCGTCGGAAAAAATTGCACGTGTTGTTTTTCGGTACTATTTTCGCTCTAGTTTTTTAACCGTTTGTCGGAATGAGGCGTGTAATATACCATTGAAAAGATATGGATTAGGCACAACTTCTACATGTTGAACACTTTTCGAGATTCCACACGGTTTAAGAGCAGTTTTGAAAATGGTGCGGCCCATGACGAGTGGCA
>NC_057795.1:624795199-624795610 GCF_018294505.1 Triticum aestivum
GATCCGGTGGCGGGATGAGGTGGGGGTCCACCACAGCCTGGATCCGGTGGGGCATCGTGCGACCCGACGCACTTCAAGTCCGGCGGCCGAGCTGCACGCGGTGGAAGGCCGAACTGTAAGCAGGAGATCTCGCCGGAGGGGAGGGGAAGTAGGATAGCTCGCCGAGGGGATGGTGATCCCGCGCCATGGAGAAGACCGGGCGGTGGCGCGTCGTGGAGCTCATCGTTTGATGAGTGTTAGGCTGATGCCGCACTGCCTGCGGCAGAAGATATGATGGTGGATCCCACTGGATCCATGTTGGGGGCGTCCCAGGGCGGCCGGGGCCTCATGGATCTGACGCGGGGGGCGGCGGGGTCCGGCGCTTTTGCGGTGGAAGGTGATTGCGGGCAGTGGTGGCAGAAGGAGGAGGGG
>NC_057795.1:624795620-624796254 GCF_018294505.1 Triticum aestivum
AGATAATACAGGAATGATGGTTTAAGTTGGCAACAATCATGATTGTAGATTCTTATTCAAATAGAGAAACGAATTAAAATTTCGTTTGAATTGCAGCGGTAGTATAGACATTTGGAATGCACTAAAATGTTGGTATGAGTAGCTTACATGCATTATATAGCCAGCGAAAAAATTTAATTAGACATAACATGGATTCATAGCTTTGAATAGCATTCGTACAGAAAAATGGGACAAGACTCTCTCTGTGTGTGGTGTGAATAGCTTTATTTTTTTCACCCACAAAAAAATAGCTTTATTTTTTTCCTTTTTTGTCGAGGGAAGTGTGAATTGATTTGGTACATACAATATTACATGTTAGGCTTGTCCCTAAAATACAACCCGCACCTTGTTAATTATATCCCAAAAATTCAGATATCGTGCTCTAGAAACTTGCACCTTCACAACCCGCGCCTTGCTATCCCGAAAAGAGGGGTGGGAGTGAGGCATGGCCGGTGAGAATAGAAGAGGGAAAGCTTGTGTTTGTGGTAGGCACACCTAGCTAGAGAGGCATATCGATCGGTGTGTGCCGGGAAGAAGGAGCTGGGGGCCTATACACACCGTGGGTGAACGACCTAAAGTGAAAGGACGAATTTGC
>NC_057795.1:624796264-624797361 GCF_018294505.1 Triticum aestivum
TGTGCATGCATGAGAGAAAGTTAGCGCTAGCTACAAAGATAAGAGGATTGTGTGGGTGTAAAATACGAGTAAAGATAATAATTCATTATAAAAAGTGAATTTGGATATTTCAAGAATTTATCATAATGGTTTAAACCGACGCATGAGTGAATATATATAACGGTGATATGCATGGTGTGGTTATATATATATATATAACTCCACGTTCAACGCAAGTGCACGTCATTCTTTGAACCAAGTGTGCTGCAGTACTCACACGAGTGAAGTTCTCGTCGGAAAAAATTGCACGTGTTGTTTTTCGGTACTATTTTCGCTCTAGTTTTTTAACCGTTTGTCGGAATGAGGCGTGTAATATACCATTGAAAAGATATGGATTAGGCACAACTTCTACATGTTGAACACTTTTCGAGATTCCACACGGTTTAAGAGCAGTTTTGAAAATGGTGCGGCCCATGACGAGTGGCAGCGAGCGTTATTTCGCGATTTCTTTCAAACCGCTCGTCAGAACGAAGCAAATGATACACCGTTGGAAATATATCATCGAGGCGCATCTTTTTCATATCAGTCATTTTCTCTAATTCATTACGGTTTAAGAGCGGTTTGAAATTTACTAAATCACGGAATTCTGTTTTTCAAAAAAATTCAAATTTTTGGTACTGTTTTCGCTCCGGTTTTTTAACGGTTTGTCGAAACGAGGCGTGTAATATACCGTTGAAAAGTTATGGACGAGGCGCAACATTCATATGTTGTAATGTTTTTGAGATTCCTTACAATTTTAAGTTAATTTTTTAAAATCGTGTGGCGGACGATGAGTGCCAGCGGTCGTTTTTCGCGAAATTTTTACAAACCGCTGGTCGAAATGATTCAAACGATATGCCGTTTGAAAGATATCAACGAGGCGCAACTTTTTCATGTAGAAGACTCTCTCTAATTTCTTAGGGTTTAAGAGCAGTTTTGAAATTACCGAAATGCAGACACTCTGTTTTTCGCGACACCCAAAATTGACGAGGGAACTGCATCAGTCATAAAATTGCACTGCTTCAGACTGAAACCGCACTGCATTAGACAGGCAAGAGAACTACATGATTTCTTTGATT
>NC_057795.1:624797371-624797782 GCF_018294505.1 Triticum aestivum
GATCCGGTGGCGGGATGAGGTGGGGGTCCACCACAGCCTGGATCCGGTGGGGCATCGTGCGACCCGACGCACTTCAAGTCCGGCGGCCGAGCTGCACGCGGTGGAAGGCCGAACTGTAAGCAGGAGATCTCGCCGGAGGGGAGGGGAAGTAGGATAGCTCGCCGAGGGGATGGTGATCCCGCGCCATGGAGAAGACCGGGCGGTGGCGCGTCGTGGAGCTCATCGTTTGATGAGTGTTAGGCTGATGCCGCACTGCCTGCGGCAGAAGATATGATGGTGGATCCCACTGGATCCATGTTGGGGGCGTCCCAGGGCGGCCGGGGCCTCATGGATCTGACGCGGGGGGCGGCGGGGTCCGGCGCTTTTGCGGTGGAAGGTGATTGCGGGCAGTGGTGGCAGAAGGAGGAGGGG
>NC_057795.1:624797792-624798951 GCF_018294505.1 Triticum aestivum
GGTACTGTTTTCGCTCCGGTTTTTTAACGGTTTGTCGAAACGAGGCGTGTAATATACCGTTGAAAAGTTATGGACGAGGCGCAACATTCATATGTTGTAATGTTTTTGAGATTCCTTACAATTTTAAGTTAATTTTTTAAAATCGTGTGGCGGACGATGAGTGCCAGCGGTCGTTTTTCGCGAAATTTTTACAAACCGCTGGTCGAAATGATTCAAACGATATGCCGTTTGAAAGATATCAACGAGGCGCAACTTTTTCATGTAGAAGACTCTCTCTAATTTCTTAGGGTTTAAGAGCAGTTTTGAAATTACCGAAATGCAGACACTCTGTTTTTCGCGACACCCAAAATTGACGAGGGAACTGCATCAGTCATAAAATTGCACTGCTTCAGACTGAAACCGCACTGCATTAGACAGGCAAGAGAACTACATGATTTCTTTGATTTAGACATTAATTTTCTCAGGCAAGCAAGTGGACTGCATTTTTTCTCTACTCCACATTGGGCGTAAGTGAATCTCATGAGTTTTTCCTCGTCTTTCTTTCTAATTTTTTATGAATAAGAGTGTATGGCAGAGAAGAGGTAAGTGAACCACACCAAGCGAAAAATGAACCGAGACACAAGTCTAAGTGCACCGCATGATTTTTCTTGTCTTTTGCTATGGTTTCATAGGGTTAAGTGGACCATATTAGTGTGCTGCATCAGACGGGAAAGCGCACTGCAATGTCATGATTCGTTAATTTTTTAAAACCAAAAGAAATGCATAGTATAGTTCAGCGAACCTCTAAAAAACAAAATAGACGTGAAGTGAACCTCTCACACAATAGAACGGAACCTCTCTGTGGACAAAAGTGAATCTCTCGACACAATTATTTTGCATGTCCAATGTGTATCGAGGGGAACAGAAACTTGGATACAAGAGCAGTGCACTTCATTTTTATGCTATTTTTGCATTGTACAGGAACATAGGCCTCCGGCAGGCTACCATGCAAAGCACACACATACACCCAAAACCATCATGAGCACAATGTACTGCTGTGGCGATGGCATCGACAGTAACCAAAACAAACTGAAGGCGATCGCTGGTGAACTGCATGTTGGGGAAGGAGAGAGCTGCGAGGGGGGTCCTCAGGTGAACCTCCGGTGATGTGTGTGAGCAG
>NC_057795.1:624798961-624799467 GCF_018294505.1 Triticum aestivum
TATATATATATATATATATATATATATATATATAATAGAGTTGGTGATGAAGGTGTGCCTGCCATCCTGCAATAAACGTCGTCCGATTTATATTTGACAAATAGGAAGGAAACTATGGCAATTTTAAAAAAGATACTCACATCCCTCTCGACATTTGCAAATAAGGCCTTCCCTCGTTCATCCTTTTCTCCCACAAGATAAACTACTCATACAAATGCATCTTGATGTTCCATGCAACGCATGGGCATCTTACTAGTACTACATATAGTATATAGAACATTGATTATAATTTGTGATAATGTGTGGCTTTTGTAGCCCAGGGCTAAATACTTGTCATAATGTAGGGGCGGGGCACTATACCTTGTGTGATAAACATGGTGTACGTATGGAACATGGTTTAGATTATGAAGATCTAGTTAGAACATCAAATGTACTATTATTTGGAATCAACATCAAGTGTATTCAAAAATTTGAATTCAAGTTCATATAGTATTCATAGTTCATAT
>NC_057795.1:624799477-624800340 GCF_018294505.1 Triticum aestivum
CTCATGAGTTTTTCCTCGTCTTTCTTTCTAATTTTTTATGAATAAGAGTGTATGGCAGAGAAGAGGTAAGTGAACCACACCAAGCGAAAAATGAACCGAGACACAAGTCTAAGTGCACCGCATGATTTTTCTTGTCTTTTGCTATGGTTTCATAGGGTTAAGTGGACCATATTAGTGTGCTGCATCAGACGGGAAAGCGCACTGCAATGTCATGATTCGTTAATTTTTTAAAACCAAAAGAAATGCATAGTATAGTTCAGCGAACCTCTAAAAAACAAAATAGACGTGAAGTGAACCTCTCACACAATAGAACGGAACCTCTCTGTGGACAAAAGTGAATCTCTCGACACAATTATTTTGCATGTCCAATGTGTATCGAGGGGAACAGAAACTTGGATACAAGAGCAGTGCACTTCATTTTTATGCTATTTTTGCATTGTACAGGAACATAGGCCTCCGGCAGGCTACCATGCAAAGCACACACATACACCCAAAACCATCATGAGCACAATGTACTGCTGTGGCGATGGCATCGACAGTAACCAAAACAAACTGAAGGCGATCGCTGGTGAACTGCATGTTGGGGAAGGAGAGAGCTGCGAGGGGGGTCCTCAGGTGAACCTCCGGTGATGTGTGTGAGCAGAAACAAAAACACTAGTGATTTGGGTACAACATCAACGATCCAACTGACCTGCAACGAAGAGCAACATGCACTGCTCGGTGTAAGCGGAGAACAATACTGAAGATTTTGTTCTGGGCATCTTTTGTTTTGTACCTGCTGGTATGCCATGGGAAGGGGACTGCCGGCTCGCTCCAGTCGAGAATGATGGCGATGCATCACGCCGGGGGGGGGGGCTAGAACC
>NC_057795.1:624800521-624800932 GCF_018294505.1 Triticum aestivum
GATCCGGTGGCGGGATGAGGTGGGGGTCCACCACAGCCTGGATCCGGTGGGGCATCGTGCGACCCGACGCACTTCAAGTCCGGCGGCCGAGCTGCACGCGGTGGAAGGCCGAACTGTAAGCAGGAGATCTCGCCGGAGGGGAGGGGAAGTAGGATAGCTCGCCGAGGGGATGGTGATCCCGCGCCATGGAGAAGACCGGGCGGTGGCGCGTCGTGGAGCTCATCGTTTGATGAGTGTTAGGCTGATGCCGCACTGCCTGCGGCAGAAGATATGATGGTGGATCCCACTGGATCCATGTTGGGGGCGTCCCAGGGCGGCCGGGGCCTCATGGATCTGACGCGGGGGGCGGCGGGGTCCGGCGCTTTTGCGGTGGAAGGTGATTGCGGGCAGTGGTGGCAGAAGGAGGAGGGG
>NC_057795.1:624802324-624805481 GCF_018294505.1 Triticum aestivum
TATCTCTATAGTAATCATGTGGTGTGTTGTTAAGATAATACAGGAATGATGGTTTAAGTTGGCAACAATCATGATTGTAGATTCTTATTCAAATAGAGAAACGAATTAAAATTTCGTTTGAATTGCAGCGGTAGTATAGACATTTGGAATGCACTAAAATGTTGGTATGAGTAGCTTACATGCATTATATAGCCAGCGAAAAAATTTAATTAGACATAACATGGATTCATAGCTTTGAATAGCATTCGTACAGAAAAATGGGACAAGACTCTCTCTGTGTGTGGTGTGAATAGCTTTATTTTTTTCACCCACAAAAAAATAGCTTTATTTTTTTCCTTTTTTGTCGAGGGAAGTGTGAATTGATTTGGTACATACAATATTACATGTTAGGCTTGTCCCTAAAATACAACCCGCACCTTGTTAATTATATCCCAAAAATTCAGATATCGTGCTCTAGAAACTTGCGCCTTCACAACCCGCGCCTTGCTATCCCGAAATTACAATGCGCGCGAAAACTCCCTCCAGCTACCAAATCCCGACATGCGAAATCCCCCTTCGAACCCTGGGCTAGTTCAAATCGGTGGGGGTACTTTTGTAACACACCCTACATTTTGGACAAGTGCATACCGAAGTCATGGTCCCCCCTCCCATAGCCTCCTTTTCGCCATTCAAAATCCCAGGCCGCCATAACCTCTCTGCTCCAGCCACGAAACCCCACCCTCCTATGTCCGCCACCTCACCGTTGCCGAGCCGAAGCCTCTTCCCCGACGATGTCGTCCACCGCAAAAGCTCGACGTCCCTCATCCACCTTCCCGGATGAGGAACCGTCGTCCATCTGATCGTCCCACCGGTTCAGCCGCCCCATCCTCCACCTCCAAGGAGCTGCTCCGACGATAGCCTCGTCTATCGCGGCTACTCCATCCCCACAGCGTCGCCTTAACCTGCTCCACTGGAACAGTAGCATCCTCACCGACTCCTCGGACGAAGCCGAGGCCTACTCGGCGCCACCAAAGAGGTTGTACACTCATCACATCGCACCTTCTCCTTAACTCGACCTCCCGGCACCAATGGTGCTCCATCCCGCACCCCCTTGGCGCAGCTACCTCAAAGCCGGTGCCGCGGGTGACATCTCCATGGTGGCTCTCCCCTAGTGTGAGGCCCCTTCGGCGGTGGCGTCCATACCAGCTGGATCTGCTCCTGCTGCTCCGTCTCTTGCTCGCTCGCTCACGCTGCTGCTCCTGCTCTGGCTCTCGATCGCTCGCGTTGCTGCTGCTCTGGCTCTCACTCGCTCGCGTTGCTGCTGCTGCTCCGGCTCTCGCTCGCTTGCTTGCGCTACTACTATGCTCTCCCCCTCGCTCGTGCTGCTGCTCTGCTCTTGCTCTCGCTCGCGCTACTGATGCTAGTACACGAGCTGCTGCAGGTACATGAGTTGCTGCTCTGGCTCAAGTTTGCGCTGCTCCTCCAAGCGTTGCTGCTCCGGCTGCTATCTACTACTATGTTCCTCGTCGATCGCCTGCTGATTTACATCACTGTTTCTCTACTACTAGTGCTCGAGTGGCCTAAACTACATGTGAAGTGCCTCTCTGCTACTAGTGCGTTCAGTTTCGACAGTAGCATTCAGAATCCACCGTAAATTTTAGTTTCGATAGTCAAGTCCAGAGTCAACAGTTTTGACCTCAACTGTTCTAGTCAGGTGTTTTTTGGTGATGTAAATTTTACATCTATCACTTTTTGGTAATGTATTTTACATCATCTATTGGAGAAGCTATTAGAATCCCGCTTGAGATGAACGATGTCTGTCTTGTACTGCTTAAACCTCGACGTCTTACGGCTCGCCGAAGCTGCTCCAATGACAGAACCATCCATCACAACAGAGCAGTGCCCTGGACGTTGTTTATAGATTCCTCATATCTTCCTCCACACCTCCAGCAGCCACCTCTGCCTCAACTTCTTCAGCCACGAACCCAATGATGCAAAGGTCGACACGGCTACGGCAAAGAAGTTGTGCACTTGTCGCATCACTTATTACTCTACATTCATGTCGATCCATTAGGGCTATTTTGGTTCAAAGAAAAAACTGAAGGAAAACATAGCAATAGGAAATTTTCCTATGGCACTCTACTATTCAATTATTCATGCATTTAGTTGAAAGGAATGGAGCAAAACATCCACCTGGACCAACTTTTCAAAATCATGTGCATGAAAACAAGACCAAATGCATTAGTGGTAGAATAACATTCTAACTGTACACGCTTTCATATGGTTTCACTTTAATTTGGCCATGTTTCTTTGCATTCCTTTGCTCTTCCAATTCCTGTGAACCAAACACCCAAGTTGAGAGAAATCATGTGTTTACAAATGCTCTGTTTCCCACACGCATTCCTATCCTATTCCGGTGTTTTTCCTATCCCTGCGTTTTTAGAATCCTGCAAGCCAAAGGAGCCCTTACAGAATTACTTCAGTTACAGGTAGGTGTCGCGGAAAACTTTGTATGGTTTTTCCTGCTCCTGTCGCGACGTCGTCCACCTCACCTGAGCTGCTCCATCGACAGAAGCATCCACCAAACTAGACATCACGACTCCTGACCGTCTTTCATCGCCTCAGATCACCTTCCCCGCCGCCGGCACCCGCCCCAATGGCATCACCATCATCGACTCAGTAGATGAACCTGGGGAGTACACGGGTCCACAAGAGAGGTCGCACTCTTTTGTTTCTGCTTATGTTATGCATTCCTTAATATTACATGCTACTTATCGTCCTGTTCACCTCTTAGACTCCAAGTCAGGTCCAAATTAATGTTCAAACTTGAGTTTTAAGATTAGTTGTGGGGCACATTCAGCAATGAATAGTATCTCTGTCTATTATCTGGTTCACCTGGGGTATGACTATGTTGTTCATCTTGGGTGGGAAACAAATAGTAAAGAAATAATCATCTGTCTTTTATTAAATTAAAGCTATCATCAGCCTACTATCATTATTTTTGGATCCATCCACTCGTTGTTACCATAACTCTAGATTTCTACATGCTCTCCTTACATAATCTCACTATATTTTTTCCGTGTGCATGTTAGATATTGTACATAGTCATGATGAACATGTAGAGAAAAATAGAAGAGTTTTGCGCGGCACTACAATGTCATGCAGACATCGCTCCATG
>NC_057795.1:624805702-625065240 GCF_018294505.1 Triticum aestivum
ATCTATTCTGAGGCAGATTTAGACGCAGCTGACCACTCCTATTTACCCCCCCCCCAAGGTGTTTGCTCTAACTTGGCATGATGATGTTAATCATATCATGCATATGTTGCCTTGTAGTGCCTACTTTCGACATCATATATGTCATCTGCTTAGTTTAGACATGTTCTACAATGCCACATGTTTAGTTTCTATATCATATATGGGAATTATGCAGTCTCATCTCTTTTAGCCAGCCATAATACATGTGAAATATGAAATGCCATCCTATTTAACCAGGCATCATATATTTGAATGATATCTTGCCCATCCTTTTCTTCATTACATTTCCATTTGTCAACAGTGTTTGTACATGAAACTACTCTTCCTGTGAATCATCCATTTGAGTGGGTGATGGAAAAATCTGGAGTGAAAACAAGGTCTTCAGAGCAGACACTGCTACTTGTCAAAGCAAATCTCTTACTGGGTCCTGATAGCTCCTTAGAGATGGATTTAGAGACAGATGACCAGTCCTATTCCCCCACCGAGGTGTATGCTCTAACTTGGCATGGTTATACTGCTCATATCATGCATATGGTGTTTACATTGCATAGTTTAGACATCATATACACAATATTCAACACCATGTTCTTAGTTCAGACATCATATATGTGAATGCCCTCTGCTTAGCATATAAATCACATATGTGAATTAAATCATGTGATCCTGATTACTTAGATAACATGTATGTGAATTATGTCATGCGAACATGTTTACTAAAGACATCATATAATTATCTCATGCCATCCTTTTTAGTTAGTCATCATATCTTTGAATTATGTCATGCTATGCTATCCAGTTTAGATAGACACCGTATACGTGAAATTATGTCATGCTATCCTTTTTAGTTAAACAATATAAATGTCAACTATTTCACGCCCTCTTTTTTCCACACTATCTATTGCATCTGCCTCTCATACAATGTCTGCACATTCAACTATGTTTCTTCAAATAAAACAGTGCTACCTCTTGGTAGAGATAGCACCCTGGTTGTACATGCACGAGAACAAGCCCTACCACACATAACCCAGACTGTCGTGGAATTGTCACGGCAGATGTCCTAGTAGAAGGACTTAGTCGTGGGTCCATCGCAACGAGATTAGCTTAAAGGGGTTAAACCGGAGCAAGGGACACGAGAGTTTTATACTAGTTCGGCCCCTTACGATGAAGCTAAAAGCCTACGTCTAGTTGTGATGGGATTATTGGAGTCTCGATGATCAGGGAGCGAATACGCTTTACCTAAGTCTCGAGTTGTTGTTTCTTGTCCCTGAACCGCCGTCGGGTCGTCCCATTATATACATAGGTTGACGCCCGGTCGGTTTAGAGAGTCCCGAGGCTGGCTCATACAAGTGTCCGGCTCGGTCTCTTCCTTTCCCTGTCTTACAATACAAGTTAGACAACTATAGCGGTTTACAACTATGGGCCCTAATACGCCTTTGGGCTCTGGGCCTCTAAGCTTTATTGGTAGAGCGTCATCTTCTTTATCTTCATGGGCTTCAATATGGATGAGCGTGAACCGGCCCCTCCTGGGCGGTTTACACTCAGTAGTTGTATCCTCAACATTATGCCCCAGATTGATTTAAACTTGTTCATGTCAATCTTCCATACTTAGAAAATTCCCTGAACATCTTCTTATGATCCTCGTAAACCACCATGATATCTTCTCCCTGTAAACTTTGGTGAACCGCCGTGACATCATCTTCTGACACTGCAGTAAATCGTCATGATGACATCTCTGTATAAAAAGATTATAAAGATTCCCTTTAATTATTTTCCGAAGATCGAGGCGACAGCTTCACCCTCTCTTGTCGCTTTAGGCTCCTTGATTCTCGCGCCTGCCGTTTATCCCCTTGCCTTTATAAATAAGACCGGGGGGTCCTTCCATTTTCCCCCTTGCCTCTTCGCATCTTCTTCTTCCTCGCGACTCTGAAGAGCCCAAGCATCGCCACCGCCGTCGACCCTCGAACCTGCACCGACTAGGCCGCTGCATCACCTTATTCATACCAGAGATCTTGCGATACTCCTCCGCCGCTGCGTGGCCTTGGTAAGTACTCCCTTCCTCGACTTATCAAATCTGCATTAGGGTTTCGAAGTTCTTCAGTGTTCATCAGTGTTCCTCGGAGCTCACCTGCTTTTCCTCAACATCTGATTGAATCTAGTTAAGCCTGACAACTTCTTCCCTTAGCCGAAGCCGTTGTTTGAATCTGTCCGGCCATAGCCTCTTGTTTTAATCTGTACTATTATTGTTCTACCGGCACCATTTTTAGGGCTCAGAAAATTTCTTTTACTAGGCCGCAGTAGATCCAAACTTATGACACCTTCTTGCGAAACCTATTTTCCTTAGTACTTAGTAAATTTCAGATGTGCTTCTTCCAATTGTAGGCAGTTTAACTTTTAGAAAATGATAATCCGACAGGTACCATTAGCCCTCACATAAACCGCCACCTTAACTTGAGCATCAATATCCGGTTTATGGTGCACATATGTTTGACTTAAATCCCCCGGTTTAACACCGGTTTGTGCACATCAGCTTTGAACCGTGAACCGGCTTTTGCACTTCCTTTACAGTTTGTCTTCAAAAATGGCCAAGAAATTCGCCTCTTGCAACTGGGTTCCTTCCCGGATCACAGAGACATAACTTAATGGGTATGTTCTGACTGGCGCTTTGGCTAAGAAGGAAGTTGTTCATTGGCGGGTTCCTGGCTCTAAGTGCCCTCCTGAACCTCAAGATGGAGAAGTGGTGGTATTTATGCAGCATCTAGACCGGGGATTTAGCCATCCCGGATCAAAGTTTTTTAGGGATGTACTTTCTAGCTTCCAACTCCATCCACAAGATATTGGACCGAATTCTGTGTCCAACATATGTAATTTCCAAGTATTCTGTGAAGTTTACCTTCAAGAAGAACCATCTGTTGAGCTCTTCCGGGACTTTTTCCATCTAAACCGCCGAACTGAATTCTCTGACGGCCCCAACACTGAACTTGGTGGAGTGTTGATCCATAAGAGGAAACAAGTTGATTTCCCTAGCGCCAAACATCACAGCCACCCCAAAGACTAGAACCAAACATGGTTTTATTGTAAGAACACTACTCCTGCTGAAGAAAACCCTTTGTCGGGTTACCGTGCTCACCGACTCAGCAATGGTCATCCACTGCCTCAACGGCTCACTGCTAAAGAATGACAGACTTATGCACCTCAACTTGCTAAGCTCCGGGCTTTCCTAGCAAATGGCTTAACCGGCATTGACCTTTTTTGTTGCCGAGTTTCATGGGGTGTCCTGCCCTTAAGCCGCCGCACCAGGTTGATGCATGAGTATATCAGGGACATCAGGGACCCTCAACGGCACCATGCAATAGAGATAACTGACGATGAAGTTACTGAGGCTGTCAAGAAGATGTTGGTCGAACCGATCGCTGAATGCAGCAAAACTGGGTTGCGTCCCTTTAACGCCTCCAATAAACCGCCAGGTAAAAAATTTATCGTTCTACCTTTTTGATCCGTCCCCGCTTTAACACTGTTCTGATAATCCTTTGTTTATTCTGACAGGGCAAAGATCCTTTCTGGAAGAGGAAAACTCAGGACAAACCACCAAAAACTCAAGAAAAACCGGCGAGGACTATTCGTGCCAAGAGCAAGGCCATCAAAGAGTCAGACAAGAAGAAAATAGCTGAGTCCTCTGATCTGCCCGAAGACGTTGATTCAGAACAAGAGGTAGAACTTGACTCCCTTGGCTCATTTTTCATACATCTTATTGACAACGACCATTACCAGGATGATGCGGAAGCGAGCCATGCTGACAATGTAGAGGTAATCTCCCTTTCCTCCACTTCCGATCGTGTGCCAGTAAGAAAAACCCGTCGCGTAGATCAGAAAGTGAAGCGTTCACATCCTTTCACTCCTTTGGATCCACAACATCCTGAAGCTCGACGTACAACCCGGCATAGTGGCCAGCAAGTCCTTCTTCCGGTTTACCAGATACTCCACTTCGGAAGCACCGTGCAAAGGTCTCTTATAATTCTATCAAGTCTTATCCCTTGGCGGGTTACTTTCGATACCCTCTTAATCCGTCTGACCCAAATTATCAGGCCACTTCCAACTCGTCCTCTGGCGGTTCATCAACCACCCAAATGCCTCCCCTTAAGACCGTCCCTGGGTAAGTATAATAATGTTTAACTTTGTCTTCTTGCATCGGTTTACCATATTAATCCTTTATGTGTCATTTTGCAGTGCCAAAGCCCGATTGAGCAAGAAGGCAAAAACAACTACTCCCACTGATGAGGTTGAACCGGACAGGACCTCAGAAGATGCTGGCGAAAATGTTGATGTCGTCATGGACGACCCTATGCCGCAAGGCCAAGCCACTAATGTTGATCCGCCCGAAGTTAACCTGGCGAGCCCTCATATCAATCCACCAAGCCCACTAGCTAATCCTCCAAGTCCGACTGTTGATCCGCCAAGCCCTGCCAAAGCCTCATACGAACCGGCGAGCCCAAATGCAGCAACTGATGATGTTGTGATTACTGGGATTGGCCATACTTCTCCTGGTAACCCTATCGCTTTGGCAAAGCACAGTGCCAAAGTGGAAGCTACTACTGAAGAGAAAGGCAAGTGGAAGGCTGATGTATCGAGTTATGCTCATCTCCCCGCTAAGGAACTTCATTCTGGATACTTAAACCGCCTATACACCAGCCGTGACTATGAGGCCGGTTTGGTCAACTTGATGAAGGAGCGTTATGAGGTAACTTCCAAGCACTTTATGAATTGTCTTTGCACTATGTATATCTACTCCATTGTAGCCCCCAAGGGCCGGTTTATCTCTTCAAGATGAACCGGGACTTTAAAGAAAATCTTTCAACTGAGTAGGCCCCAAGGGCTGGTTTATCTCTTCAAGATAAACCGGGATTTTCTGTTTCAAACTTTGTCCTTTGTTGAAGTCCTTTACCTTTGAATTTTCTGATCAATTACGCATTAGCCCCCAAGTGCCAAGATTAAAACTTGTATTGAGCCTTGGGACTTAAAATGATAGACAAAATGAAAAGCAATCCGCATTAGCCCCCAAGTGCCAAGTATATAACTTGTTATGTGCTTGGGACTTTGAGAAAAAAGTTTAACATCTTTATCATCTGTTTGGTGCAGGCTGACTTGAACATCAGAGATTCCCATATTGCTGATCTTCAAGAAAATATTAAGTCCCAGCAGGCAGAAACCTCCAAAGCCAAAGATGAACTGAAGGGCGCTTTGACTGCCATGGAACGATTGAAGGATGGCTTCAAAAGTGAGCAGGTGAATTGGGAAACCGAAAAAGCAGCTCTCTTAAAGCGGGCTGAAGATGTCGAAGCAGCACTTAAACCGGTGGCTGAGGAGCTAACAAGGCTGAAGCAGCAAGTCAATTCTATGACTTCAGCAATATTTGGTAAGCATCTTTTGTCCATTCCTTCCTTAAACATTGTTGAAGTTGTCGATTTAACAGTAACTTCTTAAACCATTTTGCAGGTAGCCGTGTTGCTCATCTAGGCTCTGACATGCGGATGAAATTGAAGGCAGCCTACACTTTGATAGAAAAATTGTATACTGGTGCTCAACGAGTCATCTGTGCATCTTCCTTCAACAAGCCGACATCTATCTTGATCAAGGACACATTGACCAAACTGTCTATGACCCCAGCCCAGATAGAAGAGGTAAAGTGATCTGCTGCAAGAGCTAGCACTTTAAAAGCACTGACGCGGGCCAAAGCATGGATTGCTAACCTTGATCCGGCAGATATCACCAAAGGCTATCCTGGTCAACAAGAAGATGGATTAGACTTTGATAATGAAGCGCTGAAAGTCTTGAGAAAAGAGATGCGCCCACTGGCAAGCCAACTGGCTGAGGAGGTTGATTTATCTGTCTACCGGTCCAGCTATGACGCAGACGGCAAATGGGTTGACGCAGCTGTGAAGGAAGCTCAGAATTTAATCCCTCCAATCCGTAAGCACACCTATGCCCCTGAAATTGAACCGTCCAACCTTATAGGAACGAAGCTGTCTTTCAAGCCTTAACCAGTATTGATTGGACCACCCTTGACTTCCAGCCACTGGATGAAGAGGAGGATGTTGAACCGGCGCGAGATGATCCTTCAACGTCACGTCAGCCTGGTGCTGAATCATAATCCGCCGGCCGGTTTGATTTTTATGCGTTGTGAACAACAAACAATTATTATTCTGGGCATCAAAGCGCCTTGTAGTAGGCTAGGTGAAATACTTTGATTTTGTGCCATCGTGCAATGCTACTTGATACTGTAATCCGGCATGATGTTGCTATGCTTTGCTTTATTTGCCTTGGTATTCCGTATAAGTCCTGCTTTTTGCATGTTAAACACTTAAACGTGTCATGGCGGTTTACCGTCGGACGGGTTATGATACCCAATACAGAAACAGAATCCTCATAACCAAGGTTATAAAGTAATAAAATATGAATCATATCATACCTGTGATATTAAATCACTTTTGTTGGTCCACCAACTCGTTTAGTAAGAGTCAAAACCCAAACTTTGGGTGTTGGAAGGTACCCACCACATTGTGCTGGTGCGTAATAAGCCATACCGGGTATTGATAAACACCGGATGATCATTCTGGCGACTTATAGTCAATGCCAGACCGGATTGAAAGATACCGGTTCACAATTGATTATGTGCTTAACAGTTGATAACTGTAAGCCACACCGGGTTAAGAAACACCGGGTTGAGATGAAGACATATAGTCTGGCCGGGTCAAGAGACGCCGGTTTACCTTAAAACTTTATCAATAAAAATAAAACTTGCAAAAACAAAAGCAAATAAAACTTGTAGTCGAGGCTTTTCGAGGGCTGCCAGGCCCAAATTCAAGGCTTTTCGTGGGCTGCCAGGCCACTGAGTTAAACCATTTGACAAAGCCTTTTAAGATGGGCCTCCAACTAACCAATCGTCGTTTTAACTTTGACAAGTTTAGGGTCTCAATGAGAGTAACTTGTCAAACGTTTGGCGGGTCATGCCAGGATTACCTAGATAGGAGTGGCTTACTTGATGAAGGCAGGTTAACCCGGGGTTTTAGGTGAATACACCAGGCTTCCAAGCCGTGGTGATACCCAATTACAAGGGTCCTTTCAAACTCTTTGTTACTTTACACAAAGAGCCCCCAAGTAACTTTGTGAGCTGTGCTCAATGGGTGCCTATGTTTGAGTTGTGCTGTTAGCAACAATACGCTCTTTGGCCCCTTGGGAGTGAAGCTCCCAAGCTATATTGTGGCATGATAGCCAGTTTAATGGACAAAATAGGACATCGCTTTGTAAGCTAAAGCCCCCTTGTAACCAAGAAATATTGGGGGAATGGCAGAGACCCTTCTTGTAGCAAGGATGCCGGTTTATTATATTGATCATAATATATACATTGTCAAAATATGTACATAATGAGAGCCAATGACTCAGGTGTAGTAAGGTCGTAGAAGAGCGATATTCCACGGCTGACGGGTCTCCTCCTCCGATTTGCTTGAGTCTTTGTGCTCGCGAACGTCGATGAGGTAGTATGATTCGTTGTGCAGATTCTTGCTGACCACAAAGGGCCCTTCCCAAGGTGGGGATAACTTGTGCATATCTGTCTGATCCTGGATGAGCTGGAGCACTAAGTCGCCTTCTTGAAAGGTTCTTGTTCTAACCCGGCGGCTGTGATAACGCCGCAGGTCTTGCTGATAAACCGCCGAACAAGCCAATGCCATGTCCCGTTTTTCATCTAACAGGTCCAGTGCTTCTTGACGGGCTTGCTCGTTGTCCGCTTCAACATAATTGGCAACCCGGGGCGAGTCATGATGAATATCACTCGGGAGGACCGCCTCTGCCCCGTAAACCATGAAAAAGGTATATAACCTGTAGATCGGTTTGGAGTGGTGTTTATGCTCCATAACACAGATGGTAACTCTTCCACCCAACAACCCGGCGTCCTCTTCAAAGGAACCATAAGCCGGGGCTTGATGCCCTTCAAGATTTCCTGATTGGCTCTCTCAGCTTGACCATTAGATTGGGGGTGAGCCACCGATGCTACATCAAGCCGGATGTGCTCTCATTGACAAAAATCCTCCATCTCACCCTTGGAGAGGTTCGTGCCATTATCTGTGATAATGATGTATGGAAAACCAAAACGGAAGATCACCTTTTTGATAAATTGAACCACCATGGCTGCATCACACTTGCTCACTGGCTCCGCTTCAACCCATTTAGTAAACTTATCAACTGCCACCAACAGGTGGGTCTTCTTATCTTTGGATCATTTGAAAGGCCCTACCATGTCAAGCCCCCAGGTAGCAAACGGCCAACTGATGGGAATCATCCGTAGCTCCTGAGCCGGAACATGAGCTCGTCGTGAGAATTTCTGACAACCGTCGCACCGCTTACCAAATCCTCAGCATCAGCATGAGCCATCAGCCAATAAAAGCCATGACGAAACGCTTTAGCAACCAAGGACTTTGAACCGGCGTGATGACCACAGTCTCCTTCGTGGATTTCTCGAAGAATCTCACGGCCTGCTTCAGGAGAAACACAGCGTTGGAACACACCAGAAACACTACAATGGTGTAACTCGCCGTTGTGAACAATCATGGATTTGGATTGCCGGACTATCTGTCTAGCTAAAACTGCATCTTCTGGTAACTCGCCCCGGTTCATGTATGCCAGGTACGGAACCGTCCAATCCAGAATGATGTGTAAAGCGGCTACCACCTATGCCTCCGGGTCGGGAATAGCGAGATCCTCCTCTGTAGGCAACTGAACTGATGGGTTATGCAAGACATCCAGGAAGGTATTGGGTGGCACTGGTTTACGCTGAGATCCCAGCCGATGCAAAGCATCAGCTGCCTCATTTTTGCGTCGATCAATGTGCTCCACTTGATAACCCTTGAAATGACTAGCAACAATATCCACCTCTCATCGGTAAGACGCCATGAGTGGATCCTTGGAATCCCAAGTACATAAACTTGCTGGGCTACCAGATCCAAGTCTCCAAAGCATTGTACTCGGCTTAAGTTCATTTCCTTAGCCACTCAAAGACCATGGAGTAAGGCTTCATACTCAGCTGCACTGTTAGTACAAGGGAACATTAAGCGAAGAACATAATGAATTTTATCACCTCGAGGGGAAGTAAGGACAACTCCAGCCCCCGAGCCCTCCAATTGCCTGGACCCATCAAAGTGAATAGTCCAGTATGTACTGTCCGGTTTGTCTTCTGGTATCTGCAATTCTGTCCAATCATTGATGAAATCCACAAGATCCTGGGATTTGATGGTTGTCCGAGGCATATACTTCAAACCGTGTGGTCCAAGCTCAATAGCCCACTTAGCAACCCGGCCAGTTGCCTCTCTGTTCTGGATTATATCCCCCAAAGGAGCAGAACTGACCACTGTAATAGGATGACCTTGAAAGTACTGCTTAAGCTTCTGACTTGCCATAAAAACCCCATATACCAGCTTCTGCCAATGCGGATATCTTTGCTTTGACTCAATGAGCACCTTGCTAATATAATAAACCGGCCTTTGAACTGGGTACTCCTTCCCAGCCTCCTTGCGCTCCACCACAATAGCTACACTGACAACCCGGGCATTAGCAGCCACATATAACAGCAGCGGCTCCTTATCAACTGGAGCAACAAGAACCGGCGGTTCAGCCAACTGCTTCTTTAAGTCCTCAAACGCCACATCAGCAGCATCACTCCAGACAAAGCTGTCTGTTTTCTTCAACATCTGATACAAAGGGATCGCCTTTTCTCCCAACCTGCTAATAAACTGGCTCAAAGCCGCAATACGACCCGCCAAACACTGAACATCATTGATACATGCATGTTTAGCCAGGGATGTGATAGCCTTGACCTTATCCAGATTAGCCTCAATGCCCCTGTTGGACACCAAAAAACCCAAGAGTTTGCCAGCGGGTACACCAAAGACACATTTAGCCGGATTGAGCATCATTTTATAAACTCTCAGATTATCAAAGCTTTCTTGCAAATCAGTTATGAGTGTCTCTGCCTTCCTGGATTTAACCACAATATCATCCACATAGGCATGAACATTGCGTCCAATCTGAGTATGAAGACAATTCTGCACACAGTGTTGATAAGTTGCCTGGGCACTCTTGAGCCCAAAAGGCATAGACACATAAGAGAAGGCTCCAAAGGGAGTGATGAAAGCTCTCTTCTCCTAGTCCTTAACTGCCATCTTGATCTGATGATAACCAAAATACGCATCCAAGAAACTCAAACGCTCACAACCTGACGTAGCATCAATGATTTGATCAATACGAGGGAGGGCAAAGGGATCAGCTGGGCAAGCTTTGTTCAAATCTGTGTAATCCACACACATACGCCAAGTGCCGTTTTTCTTAAGTACCAGCACCGGATTAGCCAACCACTCTAGGTGAAAGACTTCCACGATAAACCCCACTGCCAATAGCCGGGCTACCTCTTCACAAATGGCCTTGCGCCGCTCCTCATTAAAGAGGCGAAGAAACTATTTGACCAGTTTAAACTTTGGATCAATATTAAGAGTATGCTCAGCGAGTTCCCTCGGTACACCTGGCATGTCAGAAGGCTTCCATGCAAAGATGTCCCGGTTCTCACGGATGAACTCGATGAGCGCACTTTCCTATTTTGGATCCAAGTTGACGCTGATACTGAACTGCTTGGATGAATCACCAAGAACAAAATCAACCAATTTAGTCTCATCAGCCGATTTAAACTTCAAAGCCGGATCATGCTCTGTAGTAGGCTTCTTTAGAGAAGTCATGTCTGCTGGATCAACATTGTCCTTATAAAACTTCAACTCCTCTGTTCCACAAACCGATTCAGCATATGCCACATCACATTCCTCGCACTCCAGCGCAATCTTACGGCTTCCATGAACCGTGATGGTCCCTTTATGACCCGGCATCTTAAGCTGCAGATAAACATAACACGGCCTTGCCATGAATTTAGCATAAACCGGCCGCCCAAACAAGGCATGGTACGGGCTTCTGATCTTGACCACTTCAAAGGTCACTGTCTCGGATCGTGAATCATGATCATCTCCAAAGACCACCTCCAGAGCTATCTTGCCAACTGGATAAGCCGATTTACCAGGCACCACTCCATGAAAAACAGTGTTTGACGGTCTAAGGTTCTTGTCTGTCAACCCCATACGCCGGAAGGTTTCATAATACAAGATATTGATACTGCTCCCTCCGTCCATGAGCACCTTGGTGAACTTATAACCTCCCACCTGTGGCGCAACCACCAAAGCTAGGTGGCCTAGATTGTCAATCTGGGGCGGATGATCCTCCCTGCTCTAGACAATAGGCTGTTCAAACCAGCGTAGATAACGGGGCACTGCCGGTTCAACAGAGTTTACCGCCCTTTTATGGAGCTTCTGATCTCGCTTGCACAAGCTGGTAGTGAAGACATGATACTGTCCACCGTTTAACTGCTTCGGGTTGCTCTGATAACCCGACTGCTACTGATTCCCCTGATTACTCTGCTGATTGTGACCCCCTTGGTTGTTCTGATTGCCCTAATTATTCTGAAATCCTGAGTTTGAACCGCCACCACCGTAACCCGGCCCGTGAAATCCTGGACCGTTACCACCGGATGGACCCTAATCATACCGGAATAGATCAGAGTTTTTGAACTCCCTCGTGATGTGACAATCCTTCCAGAGATGTGTGGCCGAAACCTCCTTTTTCCCGTGCTTTGGACAGGGATGGTTTAATAAGCGTTCCAGATTCATGCCTCCACCGCGCTGGGGCGGTTTACCCTTACGGCGCTGCATATTGCCCTGCATACTGGTGTTAGCCACAAAATATGAAATGTCTGCTTTACGCTTACCATTGTTCCCGAGGCTCGCCTGGCTATGCTGTCCTTTTGAACCGGTATTCTTCTTTCCCTTCTCCTGCTTTTCTTCATCAGAATAAGAGTCCTTTGTGTTATCAGAATCAGCATACTTAACCAGAGCCGCCATGAGTGTTCCCATATCATTGCAGTGATGCTTGAGCCGTCCCAACTTCATCTTCAGTGACTTAAACCGGCAATTACCTTCCAATGTCACAATTGCCGTGTCCGGATTGATGTGGCCCGACGAATGCAAAATTTCTGAAACCCAGCGCACCCAATGGGTTGTCGATTCATTCTCTCCTTGGACACAAGCCGCCAGATCCACAATGGACATGGGCTGCTTGCACGTATCCTTGAAGTTTGCTATAAACTTGGCCTTCAACTCATCCCATGAACTGATCGAGTTAACAGGCAGGCTCTTCAACCAGGTACGAGTTGTTCCTTCTAACATCATGGTGAAGTTCTTTGCACATGCCTCTTCATCCACATCTAACATCTCCATTGCCATCTCATAACTTTCAACCCACGCATCAGGGGGCTGATCAGCGGTATAGTTAGGTACTTTACGCAGACCCTTGAAATCCTTGGGCAGCCGCACATTACGTAGAGCTGGGGTGAGGCACGGTACTCCCCAAGAGCTAAAAGAGAAACCACGCTCAACTGATGTCGCTGGCTGAACTGGAGCGGGTTGATTCTGGTACTGCACAGCCAACTGGGCTACTAACTCTGCCTCACGCCCTGCTCTGCCATTATTCACCACATCCTGAGCATTCAAACCGCCGTTCGCCAGATTAGGCCCCCGAGGGGCATCACGGCGCCGCGCATTGCTTGACACAGCCGGTTCATCCATGTGCCTGCTATAACTCTTGCTCGGACGAGGGGTTGAATGTATTCTGTCTCGGCTATAGGAGTAAGCCTGTTGCTGCACAACAGCGGTTTGAAGAAGATCCCTGGCCTGCTGCATTTCAAGCACCGCAAGTGAATCACCCTCCATCGGAACAGCTGCCAAACGCGATGCTGCAGCAATCATGTTATCCAAAGGGCTAAAGAAGTGACTCGGTGGCATTGTTACATATTGCGGCGGGTTGTCCGTCCGTCGAGGCGGGTCCATCATCCGTGGCTGATCCGGAGCTGCCCCTGCTGCCTCGGTCCGGTTTACTCCTGCCGGATTACTGGGCCCGACTCCTGGTGTGTTGAAGAGATTCATACCCTCGTAAATCTGCGGCAGACGAGACCGGTACTTCCTTCTCATTACGTTGTTCGACGCGTTCTGATCCAACATAAGCCGGTAATTCTGCGCCTGGATCTGTTGCGATTGGGCATCTAAAGCGGCCCGCTCTTCCTCCATCCTGGCCTCCTCAGCCGCCAAGCCTTGGCCTGAGTTATCCAATCCTTTAGCTTTGCCACATCCGCATTATGCTGAACTTGGGTCTCCGGGGTGACTGCCGTGGTCAACATTGTGGTCAAAGCATCCGACAAACCGGCAAGAACTTGAGCCAGCCGGTGCGCCGGGCCTCCTGCCGTGGCTGCTAATCCGGAGATCATTGCTGCTATAGATGAAGATTGCATGGTGGGCTGTGTATCAGCCATGAAGACTGCAACCCGATTTGACGGTTCAAAGGGGCCCGGAATATTGTTACCATCGGAACATCCCCCAAACCGGCCGTCTTGCAACTGGTACAGCGACTCGGTTTCGCCAGTGGACGATTCACCATCCGAGTAGATGGCCGTCTCACCGTTAGACACCGGTTCAGATTCTGCACCATGGATGAACCCTACGAACGCACGCTTCATGGCAGGCTGAACCCGGGCGGGACTTGCACGCTGAGCCGTTTCGACGAGGTCGGTGGAGATGTCCGGCTCAGGACCCGATTCGCCGATCTTGCCGATGAAGACATGAATTCCGCCAAAGGGGACCCGGTACCCGTACTCGATTGAGCTGGCCTCGGGGCCCCAGCCTGCGTCGTTGATGTAGAGCTTGCCGCGAAGACTCTTGGTCATCCGGCCAACCGTGTACCCTTTGAGTCCTTGAAGGTTGCCCTTTAAGAACTTGAAACCATCGTGTGATAGCCCCACGGTGGGCGCCAACTGTCGTAGAATTGTCACAGCAGATGTCCTAGTAGAAGGACTTAGTTGTGGAGCCATCGCAACGAGATTAGCTTAAAGGGGTTAAACCGGAACAAGGTGTTGACGCTCAAAAGTGACACGTTTATAAAGAGTGGCTTGAAGCTATGTCAAGATTAATTCAAACTTACTATTGAAAGTCAGCATGAGATGGCTCTCTTCGAGAAGATGAAGACGAATATGAAGATGGTCTAAAACGGAGCTCGGGATGTAAAAGTTATGACAAGTTCAGAGATACTCATGTCGACACCAGATTAAAGAATGGCTACAAACCAAATTAAGATTGCTTCAAATGGAGAAAGTTTCAACATGAAAGTTGTGCACCTCGTTGAAACGATCGATTTTGATATAAAGATCGTCCCAATCCGAGGTTGTATGTAAAAGTTAGAGCCCACACTGCGCGACCTCCAGTGAGCAAAATATGACGCCCGGAACCACACACATATGTGGGTATGTCTGATGAGATGCGTGAATAATTTGTTGTTTTGCACGAGCGATTTGACCCTCTACATGCCCTCTGATGAAAAAACGTTCAACATGAAAGATGTTCATCTCGTCGAAACGCTCAAGATTGCTTTTGGACTCATTTTCATCCGAGGTTGTTTGCTATCACAAAAAAAGACCCGCAAGGTACAGTCAGTTTAAACTGAACAGTTTTGGAAAGTTCGGATAAAACCAGTCCGAATTTGACTAGGGTTTTGGACGTGAATTGATGTAATTTTCTTGTAAGGAAAGCCTAGATGAATCCTTTTCTTGTACGGGAAGTCCAGCCGCCTCTTATATATGTTGGGGGTGACGGCCGATTGAAACAACACCAATCAAACCAATCTATCTATTACACTTTTGTGTTCATCTATCTTTATTCCCTACCATTGTATCTTTCTTTCTCGTTCTTCGTTCGTTCTTCGCATTGGAGGGCAGCGATCCACGAGGCTCTAGGGGCGAGCGAATCAACCTAGGGCAGCCCATAGCTGCCGCACTCCCTGACGGGGTCCCTCCCGGGCGTGTGGGGTTTCGGGTCTGCAAAAGCACCCCCCGACTGTCTTGCATATCGCGCTGTCGGTCGGGTCTCCTTCGACGTGAGCTACGGTTATCACCCTCAGCGTTAGAGGTACACGGTTACGTGTTCGTGTGTCAACACAAGGGACACGAGAGTTTTATACTAGTTCGGCCCCTTACGATGAAGGTAAAAGCCTACGTCTAGTTGTGATGGGATTATTGGAGTCTCGATGATCAGGGAGAGAATACGTTTTACCTGAGTCTCGAGTTGTTGTTTCTTGTCCCTGAACCGCCGTCGGGTCATCCCTTTATATACATAGGTTGACGCTCGGCCGGTTTACAGAGTCCCGAGGCCGGCTCATACAAGTGTCCGGTTCGGTCTCTTCCTTTCCCTGTCTTACAATACAAGTTAGGCAACTACGGCGGTTTACAGCTATGGGCCCAAATCCGCCTTTGGTCTTTGGGCCTCTAAGCTTTATTGGTAGAGCGACATCTTCTTTATCTTCATGGGCTTCAATATGGATGAGCGTGAACCGGCCCCTCCTGGGCGGTTTACACTCAGTAGTTGTATCCTCAACACAGACTCTCGCAAATTGTACCCCTACTGCGATGGACAGAGAACTAGCTTCACCCAATCTAACCCCAACCCCAGCAGATAGTAACCCAGTTCCTGTTCACACAGCACCATCTCCAGCAGAGAGCTCCCAAACAAGAGCAGTTAGTAAGGCAGCTCTAGTGCCCAAAGCGACAGTACTACCACAGTGAACCCCAACTCCACCAGTTAGTACACCTATTCCTGTGGAGGAAGCACAACCAGCCATTCGTAGTTTAGCATCTATCACATTTGATGTTGTTAAATCCTATGTGCATATCTTCCCATCATGGAAATAATATACTGAAGATGAAGGAAAATGCCTGTTGCAGGTGTTTGTCCAGGAGTTATGTGTAAGTAATTTTATTCATGACAATTACTTTGCTCTGTCTCATACATTCTACCTCCATGATGATTATAATACAACAAATTTTCCCATTTTTCTCAATAGAGGAGGACCGATTTGGAAACTCGGGATGAGGTAACCTGTGCTAATACCTCTCCTATCTTCAAGAATGCTTGGTGGCAGTATCAGAATTACCTAAAGAAAATGTACTTCACTGGCAAAGAAAATCATCAAATTCCCTTACGTTCTCTTGACACACATTTACTGGACGATGACTGGGAACACCTTGTTCTGTACTGGTCCTGAACCAAGAATGTGGTAAGGTCTATGAGCTCATTTTTATTTTTAAGTACTATATGCGTGCGTCTTACTGTACTATGTTCATGTAGAACAAGTGCTTAAACCTAAAGAACAACTAATCTCATTTAAGATTCCATTGCTATCGTGCAAACTGCTTTGCTCTTGTATCACTGTATTTACTCATACAAACTTATTTTTAAATTGAAGGATCCAATCGAAACTCCAATGGCACAACAAGTATGTTTACGCATGTTTCTTTAACAGGTTTGCTCTTATAAATATCTCTGTTGATTTCAATTTCAATTGGTATATAGTTGACTTCTCATATCATGCACATTACTAGCATCACAACAGAGCCAATAGTGTTGTTGTACATGTAGACCCGTGGTACCCATCTAAAATCTTGTTGTGCCATGTAGTTTCCCACGCTTTGTATTCTTTCAGTGTTGCTTTGTCTTGAACTGATATAATTTGAATCGTGTCTCTATTTTGATTTGGCAAGACAATGCAGTGATCATAGGACATAGATATATGTTTGTTTGATGCTTTTATTATGTACTACTTGGCAATAGAAGACTTGGTAGTTTAATCATGTCCACGTTACTAATGAACTGGTTCACCGAAATGAGTTTCATATACTAGTACATGCTAAACATGTTATGTGTCTGCTTGTTTCTTCTTTTAGAATGCTGACAGAATATTGGGGAAGAGTGCCTTATTAAGCAATGGTAAAGGAAGTAATGCAGAATAAGGTTCAGGATAGTGAGACATCCTTGTTGGTCTCCAACAAAAATGATAAAATAGCTAAGGAAAACTATCTTGAAGATAGTGAGACAACCCCAAAGTCCTGTCTTGGTTTAGTGTTCGAGTTACTGGCCACTACCGCTGGCACAAGCTATTCAATCTCATTGTCTGAATCAGTTCGGTTTCTTGAGTCTTAACTACAAGCTGAAAGACATCGATCAGTTGTGCTGCGACAAGAAGCCGAAGGACTGCGGAAGTCCCTGGAGCATTGACATGCATACTTTCTGGTGCAACAGCAAGCGTTGGAGGATTTTAGCGCCAAACAGGACAAAGATAATAAGCTTGCTAAGCTTATTGCCAGCATGGTGGATACCCAGGATAATGTTTCTTGAGCTCTTCTGAAGTTGTTTCAGTTATGGACTTGTTTTGCTGCCGTGTTTATTTGCACTGGTGGCCAATTTAGACGGCCATTGTATGTAATATGCTTATTTGTTCCCTATATTTGCACTAGTGGCAAACTTTGATGCCCAGTGGATGTAATATGTGTAATAGCCATAATAGCCTAGCGTTATTTGCTTGCTTATTTATTTCCTTATTGTCTTGTTTAGTTGTTTGCTTGTAGTCATTGCTGTTCTTTTTCCGCGTTTTTATAGAGGCCACAATAACCTATTTTTATAACTAGGCCACAATAACCATGGCAACACACGGACTGTTGTAACCATGGTCTTGCTACCTGCTGTAGTGACCATGGCCCTCCATGGGACGTGCGATCCATGGGCCTTCTATGGGTCGCAGGATCCATGGGCCTTCTACGAGCCGTAGGATCCATGGGCCTTCTACGGGCCGTCTGATCAATGGGCCTTCTACGGGTCGTATAATCGTTTCGCCAAACATGGGATGTACTATTCGTGGACTAATAATGGTCCACAAAATGGGTCGTAAATGGGTTAGAGTGGAAATCATCTGTTTTATGGCCCGACCATAACAGGCTGTTAATAGGCAGTATTTGATGATGCTATGAAAATAGCCCAACGGGTTAACGGGCCACAAACAGGCCGACTGTAACCACGGGCTGAATTTGGCCCACAAGCAGAACAGGCCAGTAATGGACCATAAGTAATCAAATTCTGGAAATGAGCCCAAGAATAAATGGGCCCTTAGAAGGCCAAAAGTTAACATGGGCTAGAAACAGTTGACAGAATAATGGGCCGTTAATGGGTATAAAGCGATACACTGTTCATGTGCTTGTAATTCACACACACATGTGATTTTTCAACCAACTTTGGTGCACTGGAGCATGTGCTTGTAGTTCAAATTTGAATTATGCACATTAAATGCCCAGAAATTCAGATAATGTATAAAAAAAGGCCAAACAAACCTGAAATTAATGTATACAAAAATGAAATACATGCTTGGAAAACATGACGCCTGGCGTGGTGCCATGGTTTGGCCTCACCGTGCCCTGGTAAAAATTTGAGAATGTTTTCCTTATGTCGTCATGCATGCCTTTCATAAATCAAACCATCACCGAGGAAGTTCCATGGCTTCGAAGGAGAAATCACCAAGATTGAAGGGGGATCCAAATTGCCTTTGTCCTTTGTCCATTAGTTTTTTTTCTACGATAAACATACACCCTGAAATCACCACATTCAAATTTGACACTTTCCCGTGTTCATTTACCATATTTAGGGGATTATTTGCATTCTCTAGGCATTAATGCACATAATCCAAATTCGAACAATCGGTGCATGAAAAGGTGCACAAGAACGGTCTGGAAAACCATCCTCGTGCCATTTAGTAAATTACCATGCCATTTACAAGGAATGGACAGATATTTCAAGGAAATGTGTGGCAATAGTCAACCATAAACGCATCGTTTACTGGGTAAAAACTATACAAAATATGAAATGAATGCTTGAAAAACATGACGGCTGGCGTGGTGCCATGGTATGGCCTCACCATGCCCTGGTAAAAAATTGAGAATGTTATCCTTATGTCGTCATGCACGCCTTTCATAAATCGAACCATCACCGAGGAAGTTCCATGGTTTCAAGGGGGAAATCACCAAGATTGAAGGGGGGTCCAAATTTCCTTTGTCATTTGTCCATGAGTTTTTTTCTATGATGAACATACACCCTGCAAATCACCACGTTCAAATTTGACACTTTTCCGTGTTCATTTACCATATTTAGGGGATTATTTGCATTCTCTAGGCATTAATGCACATAATTCAAATTCGAACAATTGATGCATGAAAAGGTGCACAAGAACGGTCTAGAAAACCATCCTCGTGCCATTTAGTAAATTCTCATGCCTTTTACAAGGAATGGACAGATATTCCAAGGAAATGTGTGGCAATATATAGTCAACCATAAACGTGTCGTTTACTAGGTATACAAAAAATGAAATAAATGCTTGGAAAACATGACGCCTGGCGTGGTGCCATGGTATGGCCTCACCATGCCCTGGTAAAAATTTGAGAATGTTATCCTTATGTCATCATGCACGCCTTTCATAAATCGAACCATCACCGAGGAAGTTTCATGGTTTCGAGAGGGAAATCACCAAGATTGAAGGGGGGTCCAAATTTCTTTTGTCCTTTGTCCATGATTTTTTTCTAAGATGTACATACACCCTGCAAATCACTACATTCAAATTTGTCACTTTTCCTGGTTCATTTACCATATTTAGGGAATTGTGTGCATTTTCTAGGCATTAATGCACATAATTCAAGTTCCAACAATCGGTGCATGAAAGGGTGCACAAGAACAGTTTGGAAAACGATGCTTGTGCCATTTAGTAAATTCTCATGCCTTTTAGAAGGAATGGACAAATATTTCGATTAAATGTGTGGCAATAGTCAACCACAAATGTTTGTTTATTGGGTTTTCAACTATAGAAAGAATGAAATAAATAATTGAAAAACATGACGCCTGGCATGGTGCCATGGTATGCCCTCACCATGCCCTGGTGAAAATTTGAGAAGGTTTGGCTTATGTCATCATGCACGCCCTTCATAAATCGAACCATCGCCGGGGAACTTCCATGCTTTTGATAGGGAAATCACCAAGATTGAAGGGGAATCCAAATTTTCGTTGTTTTTTGCCCTGGAGTTTTTTCCTACGAAGAACATACACCCTGCAAATCACCGTGTTCAAATTTGGCATTTTTTTCGGGCTCATTTACCATATTTAAGGGATTATGTGCATTTTCTAGGCATTTGGCGCATATAAATCCAATCCAGCTACAGCTGCACAGATGTGATGTGAGGGACGTGGATTGTCGTTCGATCGTGGCGCATCCTCCGGTGCACACGCGTGATCCGCGTGGCTGGGGTTCCGGCCAATCATAACATGCAACACACAATAGCCTCAGCGCACACTGTTTCCGACAGCGACCGAGATGACCGTGTGCGACAATGAACGAGCAAAATTGTAAGGGAAGCCAAATTTCCTTTGTCGTTTGTCGTGGAGCTCTTAAAAACCACCGCACTGTATGGCTGGCCAGCCCCTCCGTCCCAGAGCTCTCTCCAAGCGTCATTCATGGCACCACGGCGCATAGTAACCGGTAAGGAAGCGATGGCATTCTGCCGCGCCGCGTTCCTCGCCGCCCGCGACCGCACACATGGTAAGGAAGCAACGGCATCTCATGGCGCCGAGTTCATCACTGCCGCCGGCCACACAATTATGTGGGCGGACTTTGAGGCTGCCATGGCCGAATGGGCGATGGGTCTAGAGGTGGCCAAAGCCGCACAAGAGGATCGGAAAAGGTAGAAAGTAGTCAAGAAAAGAGAGTCCCGCCGCCGCAAGAAAGAAGAGGCCGCAAGCCGTGATGACGAGAGCTTGGCAGAGATTGAAGCATGGTTGGCTGCCACCTACAAGGCCGGGAAGGAGAACGCCGGCATCTGGCCAGCATGCCCTGATGGCAGCATGTGAGAAGTAGTATAAGTTTGTAGTATTAGAGCAAATTACTAGTAGTACTTTAAGTTTGTAGTATTAACATACAATGAGCATCCTTTGAGGGCTTTGAGCGTTGGTTAGCATGTGTGACCGTGTGCGCTTTTTGCATTAATTATTAGAAGATAACAAAACACACAATTTCTATGTTGTACCTGTGTGCATTTTTTTGCTTTACCGAAAAAATCGACTACGCGTGTACATTTTTTGGAGATGGGAATTGCCAATTTTCTGTTTTCTCGCACACGAGTATTTTACGCGTTTCATCTATGTTGTGTGTTTCCCCCGCCCAAGTTTCAAGTTTTGCAGTGAAATTTTCATTAGGTGCGCGATTTACGAATTTATTCCTCCAACCACATCCCCACCCATCAAATTTCCTTAGTACCCCCCCACCTCCCCCCCCCATGCCCCCCGCACCTCTCCCTACCGGCAGCTCAAACTGTCATCGCCGCAACCACAGCTTCAACCACGTCTACATTCTGCTCGGATCCAGTCAGGTAACCCACCGATCTCTATCACGGCCCCGCCCTGATTGCTTAAATGGCACCCGCGAAACATCCTCATGCCTCCAAATCCCCATCGTCCCTACCACCAGAGCATCACCGCGCAAGCCCAACCACATATCATGTAGAGGTCGAGGACCTGATGGCGGTCCATGGCGCGATGGCGGCTGTGTGTGTTGACCCGGAGGAACACCTCGCATCCACCACCGTCGACATGGTGCAGGCTCTGGCCCAGAAGAAGTGCCCCGGCGACTACCGCCCAGGACTTAACAGGTATGATTTGACTAGCTAAATCTTACCAATACCACTTGCAATGGTTATGTTTTGTATGGTTGATGTATTAAGCATGTTCGTGTCTTGTTTATTTCAGCACTGCACACTGTGTGATGTTCAAGTATTAACTGTTCAGTTCAATTTCACCAATACCAGCAACAAACTTTGCTACCATGCTACTCTCCGCAATGAAGATATACTAGAGATGTTGCCCATTTGCTATTTTTGGTGGATGCTAACCATGTTGTACTTAACATGCCTATCCATGTACTTACGCAGGGCCATAACGGGCGATGTTGTTGTTTGTCGTCGAGGTTAGCTGCATCACATGTCTTACAGTATTTTACATCATTTGTGCAGTTGCAGTTTGGCTTCTAACATTTACTTGCTTCTTGTAGGTACACATGTTGGGGGCATTGATCCGCGCTTCGACCCGGAGGAAGAGCTTCCCTCCACCGCCGCTGACTTTGGGCGGGCTCTGGCCAAGATGAAGTGCCCCAGCAAGTACCTCTCAGGACTTACCAAGTATAAACTCACCAGTTCAATCTTACCAATACCAGTTGCAATTAATGGCTATGTTTTGTACGGTCGATGTCTTAAGCATCTTGTAGTAAACATGTCTAACACGTTTTAGCTAGTTCCCCTACCTTTTTATAGACAACTAGGCCATTATCTGCTCTGACAGCACCTGCCTTGTGATGTTTAACTCTGCCAATTGCACTTTTATCAGTACCGATTTTGATGGCCATTAAGCATGTTGGAATTAACAGTTGTATCCGTTTTTAAACAGTTGTATTTCAATGGCTACAAACTTACAAAACATGAATTAGAATGTTGTAAAGCCTGTTGCAATTAACAGTTGTATCCATTTTTTAATCCGTCCCTTTGCTACCGTGCTACTCTTTCGCAATGAAGATATCACTATAGTGATACGTCTCCAATGTATCTACTCTTCCAAACACTTTTGCCCTTGTTTTGGACTCTAACTTCCATGATTTGAATGAAACTAATCCGGACTGACGTTGTTTTTAGCAGAACTGCCATGATGTTGTTTTATGTGTAGAAAACAAAAGTTCTCGGGATGTCCTGGAAATCCACTGAGGCACTTTTTGGAATTAATAAGAATTTCTGGTGAAAGAACCAAGACCAGGGAGCCCATAGGATGTCCACGAGACAGGGGGGCGCCCCCACCTAGGGCGCGGCCTCCTATCTCATGGGCCCCCTGGACCTCCACCGACCTCAACTCCAATTCCATATATTCATGTTCGGGGCCGCTGCCAAGCCCTAATCTCTCTCGAGAGGGCTCATCTAGAGTCCATTCGGGGCTCCAGAGAGGGGGATTCGTCGTTGTCGTCATCATCAACCATCCTCCATCACCAATTTCATGATGCTCACCGCCGTGCGTGAGTAATTCCATCGTAGGCTTGTTGGACGATGATGGGTTGGATGAGATTTACCATGTAATCAAGTTAGTTTTGTTAGGGTTTGATCCCTAGTATCCACTATGTTCTGAGATTGATGTTGCTATGATTTTGCTATGCTTAATGCTTATCACTAGGGCCCGAGTGCCATGATTTCAGATCTGAATCTATTGTGTTTTCATGAATATATGTGTGTTCTTGATCCTATCTTGCAAGTCTATAGTCACCTATTATGTGTTATGATCCGACAACCCCAAAGTGACAATAATCGGGATACTTCTCGGTGATGACCGTAGTTTGAGGAGTTCATGTATTCACTACATGCTAATGCTTTCTTCCGGTTCTCTATTAAAAGGAGGCCTTAATATCCCTTAGTTTCCGCTAGGACCCCGCTTCCACGGGAGGGTAGGACAAAAGATGTCATGCAAGTTCTTTTCCATAAGCACATATGACTATTTATGGAATACATGCCTACATTACATTGATGAATTGGAGCTAGTTCTATATCACCCTATGTTATAGCTATTACATGAGGAATCGCATCCGGCATAATTATCCATCACTGATCCATTGCCTATGAGCTTTTCATATATTGTTCTTCGCTTATTTACTTTTTCGTTGCTACTGTTACAACTACTACAAAAACCCAAAAACATTTATCTTTACTTTTGCTACTGTTACCTTTATTATCATACCCATTTTGCTACTAAATACTTTGCTGCAGATACTAAGTTATCCAGGTGTGCTTGAATTGACAACTCAACTGCTAATACTCAAGAATATTCTTTGGCTCCCCTTGTGTCGAATCAATAAATTTGGGTTAAATACTTTACCCTCGAAAGTTGTTGCGATCCCCTACACTTGTGGGTTATCAAGACTAATTTCTGGCGCCGTTGCCGGGGAGCATAGCTCTATTCTCTGAGTCACTTGGGATTTATATCTGTTGATCACTGTGAAGAACTTGAAAGACGATCGAACTACTATTTTGCCCTCAACTACGAGGGGAGGTAAGGAACTGCCATCTAGCTCTGCACTAGATTCTCCTTCCGCTATTAGTTGGCTTGCGACACCTAAACCTGCTACTGCTATGAATTCTGATATTTCGCATGTTATTGATGATGCCACTTCTGCTATGCATGATGAAACTACATATGTGCATGATACTACTTTGCCATTAGGTGAATTTCTTGATGAACAACTTGCTAGAGTTAGGGGGAATGAAATTACTGAAGATCCTATTACTGATGATAGTGATGATGAAGGTTCTCCCAATGATTATGTATTGCCTGTTGTTCCTAAGGGTTCTCTTATGAATGAAGAAGCTGCTAGGGAAATCTTTGCTTGCAATGATAGATATGATCTTAAGAAACTATTAGCCAAATGGAAGCAGCAGTCTCTTAATGCTAGAATGAAACCTGGCCCTGCTTTTGCTACTTCACCTATCTGTGTTACTGATAAGGACTATGAATTCTCTGTTGATCCTAAAATTATTACTTTAGTTGAATCTGATCCTTTTTATGGCCTTGAAGCTGAAACTGCTGTGGCACATCTTACCAAGTTGAATGATATAGCTACCCTGTTTACTAATGATGAGAAGTCTCGCTATTTTTATATCCTTAAGATATTTCCATTCTCATTAAAGGGTGATGCTAAGACTTGGTATAATTCTCTTGCTCCTGGTTGTGTGCGTAGTCCCCAGGATATGATTTATTACTTCTCTGCTAAATATTTCCCTGCTCATAAGAAACAAGCTGCCTTGCGGGAAATATATAATTTTGTGCAAATCAAAGAAGAGAGTCTCCCACAAGCTTGGGGGAGGCTTCTCCGGTTACTTAATGCTTTGCCTGATCATCCTCATAACAAAAATGAAATACTTGATATCTTTTATAATGGACTAACCGATGCTTCCAAGGACTACTTGGATAGTTTTGTTGGTTGTGTTTTCAGGGAAAGAATAGTCGACGAAGCTGAAATATTATTGAATAATATGTTGACTAATGAAAATAATTGGACTCTTCCCGAGCCAATTCCTAAATCAATTGAGCCAACTCCTGAGCCTATTCCTAAACCCACTCCAAAGAAGAGAGGTGGTTTATTTCTCAGTCCTGAAGATATGCAAGAGGCAAAGAAAACAATGAAAGAAAAAGGTATTAAAGCTGAAGATGTTAAGAATTTACCTCCTATTGAAGAAATACATGGTCTTAATATACCGCCTGAAGAACCACATTGTCTTGATAAGCCGACACAGGTAGTAAAGGTAAATTCTCTCTATAGATATTATAAAGTTGAAATCCCCTCTACTAAATTTCATAGCCCATGCTTAGATGAATTTGATGACTTTATGGCTAGACAAGAAAGTTTTAATGCTTATGTTGGTAGAGAGTTAAAGAATAATGCTTTCGAGATAGGACGTGTAGGCGATAATATAGCTAGAGTTAAAGATGAACTCAAATGTGTTAGCAAATATGCTTCTATGGTTGCTACTCAAGCTGAGCAAGTACTTAAAGCTCAAAATGATTTGCTTGATGAATTAAATAATAAAAATGACTTTGTTGTTAGAGTGGCTACTAGAACTGGTCGAATGACTCAGGAACCTTTGTATCCTGAAGGCCACCCTAAGAGAATCGAGCAAGATTCTCAGAGAAATAATTTAGAGGCACCTAGTTCTTCTAAAAAGAAGAAAAAGAAAGACGATAGGACTTTGCATGCTTCTAGTGAACCTACTGTAGACACACCTGATAATCCCAATGATATTTCTATTTCTAATGTTGAAACACAATCAGGTGATGAGCATGAACCTAGTGATAATGTTAATGATAATGTTCATGTTGATGCTTAACCTAGCAAAAACAATGATGTAGAGATTGAACATGATGTTGATCTTGATAACCCACAATCAAAGAATCAACGTTATGATAAGAAAGATTTTGTTGCTAGGAAGTACGGTAAAGAAATAGAACCATGGGTTCAGACACCCATGCCATTTCCTCCTAAACCATCCAAGTCAAAGGATGATGAGGATTTTGAGCGCTCTGCTGAAATGATTGGACTTATTTTCTTACGTATGCGTTTAACTGATATGCTGAAAGTAAATCCTTATGCTAAGTATATGAAGGATATCATTACAAATAAAAGAGAGATACCGGAAGCTGGAATTTCCACCATGCTTGCTAATTACACTTTTAAGGGTGGAATACCAAAGAAACTTTGAGATCCGGGTGTACCAACTATACCATGCTCTATTAAAAGAAATTATGTTAGAACTGCTTTATGTGATCTTGAAGTCGGTGTTAGTGTTATGCCTCTCTCTTTATATCGTAGACTTGAATTGAATAAGTTGACACCTACTGAAATATCTTTGCAAATGGCTGATAAATCAACTGCTATACATGTCGGTATTTGTGAGGATGTGCCTGTTGTAGTTGCAAATGTCACTATTTTAACGGACTTTGTTATTCTTGATATTCCCGAGGACGATAGTATGTCTATTATCCTTGGTAGACCTTTTCTTAATACTGCAGGGGCTGTTATTGATTGCAACAAAGGTAATGTCACTTTTCATGTTAATGGTAATGAGCATACGGTACACTTTCCGAGGAAACAATCTCAAGTTCATAGCATCAATTCTATTGAAAAAGTTCCAACTATCATTTTTGCAGATTTTGAATTTCCTCTCCCTACTGTCAAGAAAAAGTATGATATTCTTATTGTTGGGGATTTTCATATCCCCGTTGAGGTAACTTAGTGTTATTTGGAATGAGTTTGTTAACAAGACTTGATCAACCTTGTTAGTGGATTCATTTTGATGATCATGAGATGGATGAAACTAGAAGGCACAACCTTCTGCACCCTCTTTTTACTTTCTGTTATTTAGATAAATAAAGCAAAAATAGTATTATCTGTCTGTTTTCTGAATTATCCGTGCAATAAAAAATAGTCCGAAAATAAAAGTGATCCAAATGACCTGCAAATTTAGTATGATTTTTTCTGGAATATTTGAGGATTTTAGGCACTGAAATCACTGCGGGAGGTGCAAGCAACAGGCCATGAGAGTGGAGGGCGCCCCCCCCCCTATAGGGCGCGCCCCCTGTCTCGTGGGCCCCTGGTGGCCCCCCTTCACTTATGCCAGCACCCACACACTTCATCTTCTACCCAAAAAAATCCCCATCCAGCTCAAGCACGAGTTCTAGCTCGTTTTGCTGCGATTTTCGATCTAGTTGCTCAAAGCTCCATTCACAAAACTGCTTTGGGAGATTGTTGCTTGGTATGTGACTCCTCCATTGGTCCAATTAGTTTTTGTTCTAGTGCTTTATTCATTGCAAAAAAATTCTGCATAGGTGACCATGTTCTTGAGCTTGCATGTTAAATTTTTGAGGTCCCAAGCAATTCCAATGCATGATATAGGCTCTAGGCACTTGTAGGAGTAGTTTCTATCATTCTTATTTAGTTTTATTCACTTTTATTTTGAAGTTACTAAAATTTCAGAAATTTTCAGAAAAAGAATTATGCTTAGAAGAATGTACGAAGGTGGTTCCTCGGCAAAGAAAGGGCCAAGGATTGCTATACGTGAGCAAGATGTTGAATTGCCGAGGGACGCAAATGTACGGGCTTGAGAGTGGCCATCCGATGATTTCATGGTCGAAGCAGGCTTCAAGGAGGAATTTGATGCGTATGTGCGTAATGCCGAGCTGGAGGACTTCTTACAAGATAAGTGTCCTCAATATTATCAATTGACTGATTCCTTTGTGTGGAGGTTCCAATATACCTGTGCGCGTAATTCTCCTAGTGTCATGTTTGATATTTATGATACATCTTATACCATGGATTTAGAGGATTTTACAACTACTTGCAAACTCTCGCAGTGGGGTAATATTAATGATCCTCACAAATCTGAATTTAGAGATTTTCTTGCTAGTATTACTGTGGGAGAATCTAGGGACATAGCACAAGCTACCATTGGGAGCATTCATTTTCCTGCTATACATTATTTTGCTCTCTTTATTGGTAGATGCATTAACGGTAAAGACGAAGCTTGTCACATGTGTGTCCCTGATCTGTGTGTCCTCAAGAGTGCTGTGTCAGGTTATAAAGGTTATAACTCGGGGGCACTAGTTGCACGTAGGTTGCAGAATAATAGTAGAAGGGGAGTGAGGGAGTCCTGGACTAGGGGGTGTCCGGATAGCCGAACTATCATCATTGGACGGACTCCAAGACTATGAAGATACAAGATTGAAGACTTCGTCCCGTGTCCGGATGGGACTTTCCTTGGCGTGGAAGGAAAGCTTGGCCATACGGATATGTAGATCTCCTACCATTGTAACCGACTCTGTGTAACCCTAGCCCCCTCCGGTGTCTATATAAACCGGAGGGTTTTAGTCCGTAGGACGAACAACAATCATACCATAGGCTAGCTTCTAGGGTTTAGCCTCCTTGATCTCGTGGTAGATCTACTCTTGTACTACCCATATCATCAATATTAATCAAGCAGGACATAGGGTTTTACCTCCATCGAGAGGGCCCGAACCTGGGTAAAAACATCGTGTCCCTTGTCTCCTATTACCATCCGCCTAGACGCACGGTTCGGGACCCCCTACCCGAGATCCGCCGGTTTTGACACCGACATTGGTGCTTTCATTGAGAGTTCCTCTGTGTCGTCGCTCATAGGCCCGATGGCTCCTTCGATCATCAACAACAACGCGGTCCAGGGTGAGACTTTTCTCCCCAGATAGATCTTTGTATTCGGCGGCTTCGCACTGCGGACCGATTCGCTTGGCCGTCTGGAGAAGATCGAAAGCTACGCCCCTGGCCATCAGGTCAGATTTGGAGTTTGAACTTCACAGCCGACATCCACGGAGACTTGATCTTCGACGGATTCGAACCACAGCCGAGCGCGCCGCACTGTCACGATGGGCATGACCTAGCTCTGCCACCAGACAGTGCCCTGGAGGCCGCACAAGAGTCCGCTCCGACCCTTAACTCGGAGCCGACTGCGCCGATCGAGGATGGGTGCCTACACACCGCCTCGGGGGCTTCTACCTCTATGACGATAGAGCCGAATACCGACCCTGTCCCTTGTGAAGCTCGTGACTCCGAGGTGCCGGACTCGTCGCCGGACTCCAAACCTCCCGCGCCCCTACCAATCGAATCCGACTGGGTGCCGATCATGGTGTTCACCACTGCGGACATCTTTCAGCACTCGCCTTTTGGCAACATCCTGAATTCGCTAAAGTATCTCTCGTTATCAGGAGAGCCCTGGCCGGACTGCGGTCAGGACGGTTGGGATGTGGACGACGAAGAAATTCAAAGCCCACCCACCACCCACTTTGTAGCCACTGTCGACGATCTAACCGACATGCTAGATCTCGACTCTGAAGATATCGATGGTATGGACGACGATGCCGGAGACGACCAAGAACTAGCGCCCACAGGGCACTGGAAAGCCACCTCAACTCACGATATATATATGGTGCATACACCCAAAGGAAGCGATAAGGAGAAACAACGGGACGCTGTGAAGGAAAATTCCCCCGAAAAATAGCAGAAACGGCGACGCAAGCGTCGCCCAAAGTCCCGCCTCGACAGGCCCAGCACCCACGAAGACCCAGCCATAGAGCAGGGCGAACCAGTGGATGACGAACATGCCCCCAAGCAACCATCTGAACAGGATGAATTGGAGAGGCAACCCATCTCCGACGAAAACAACAGTCCGGATGATCTCACGCCGGACACATCGTTGGAGCAGAAGAACCTCCACAAAAGGCTCGTCGCCACTGCACGAATCCTGAAGAAGCAGAAGCGGAAGCTCAAAACAGCGGAAGACGTACTCAGAGTGAGATGGAGCAAAGTACTCAAGACCGCAGAAAAATACGGCGATAGTCGCCAAGCAAAGAGCTATCTGAAGCGCAAACTGTTGCCCGAATTTGACGAGGAGGCCGTAGAACCCCAAAAATCAAAAAACAAAGAGGCCGCCCGGTCGGATAAACGACCACATGACAAACAAAGAGCGGCAAGCGGCGTCGCACACAAATCGGCACGTGATCCACATAAGGATCCTCGCAAAAAGGATGGCCCGGTTAGATCCATCTATGGGCCAAGAAAGCAAGCTCCAGAAGGTAACACAACACGTCGAGTATTTGAAAATCACGGCACACCCAAATACAGGGGCGCCGCACACCCCCTATGTTTCACCGATGAGGTGTTGGATCATGAATTTCCAATGGGATTCAAGCCCGTAAATATAGAGGCATATGACGGAACAACAGACCCCGGAGTCTGGATTGAGCATTACATCCTGCACATACATATGGCTAGAGGAGATGACCTCCACGCCATAAAATACTTACCCATCAAACTCAAAGGGCCAGCCCGGCACTGGCTCAAAAGCCTCCCAGAAAATACCATTGGAAGTTGGGAAGAGCTCGAGGACGCATTTCGGGCAAATTTTCAGGGGACTTACATCCGCCCTCCTGATGCAGACGATTTAAGTCACATAACTCAACAGCCCGGAGAGTCAGCCCGCAAATTCTGGAACAGGTTCCTCACCAAAAAGAACCAGATAGTCGACTATCTGGATGCCGAAGCCTTAGCAGCTTTCAAGCACAACGTCTTAGACGAATGGCTCGCCAGACACCTCGGCCAGGAAAAGCCAAGAACAATGGTCGCACTAACAAGCCTCATGACCCGCTTTTGCGCGGGAGAGGATAGCTGGCTGGCAAGATGCAGCACGAGCGACCCAAGTACATCCGAGTTCAGATATGGAAATGGGAAACCACGGCGCAACAAGGACCAGTGCCGGACTAAAAGAAATGGTCCAAAGAGCACGGCAGTCAACGCCGGATTCAAAAGCTCTCGGCAGAACAACAAAAAACTGCCTCTCAAGGGGAACAGCGACGAGCTATCCAACCTAAACAAAATCCTAGACAAGATATGCCAAATCCACAGTACCCCCGGGAGGCCTGCAAACCATACCCACAGAGATTGTTGGGTCTTCAAGCAGTCCGGCCGACTTAACGCCGAACACAAGAGGCTAGACACAGAAAGTGAGGACGATGACGAACCTCACAAGCAGAGCACAGGAAAACAAAAGGATTTCCCACAAGAGGTCAAAACAGTAAATTCACTTCAAGTGACAACAGGGAAAAATAGAGCGGTGCCCATTAAAGTACGCACCGCATGGTCCACCCCAGCGGAGTCCCGACACTGGATGTCAAAACCAATCACTTTCGACCATCAGGATTACTCTGGGAATAGCCGGAACGCAGGATGGACTGCTTTGATATTAAATCCTGTAATCAATGGACTACAATTTACACAGGTCCTAATGGACGGCGGTAGTGATCTAAACCTGCTATATCAGGATACAATCCGCAGAATGGGGATAGACCCAACCAAAATACGCCATAGCAACACTTCCTTTAAAGGAGTGATGCCAGGCCAATATGCCCATTGTAAGGGCTCTCTACCACTAGAAGTTGTGTTCGGCTCATCTGACAACTTCCGTCGCGAAAAGTTAATCTTCCACATCGCCCCATTTAAAAGTAGCTATCAAGCACTATTGGGACGCGAAGCTTTCGCCCGCTTTAACGCAATACCGCATTACGCGTCTCTTACACTCAAAATGCTCGGTCCACGCGGCATCATCTCATTAAAGGGTAACTTCGAGTGTTCCTCGATTACGGAAGAACGTGAGACTGCCTTGACAGCCACACACTAATCCGGCTTTGCTGGTCAAAGCCCCTAAACAGGTCATTCAAGACCCCGGACACGGTTAGGCAAGTCCGGTATAAATAAACAAGGGGCTTACTAGCCGCATACCCCTTTACAAGGGGCTCCACGCATGCATAAAAAGAGATAATAAATTTCAATTTTATTCATTCCTTGAATCATACTCTGTTTATTTCAAAATACATCTTTTGCACGGACTCTTTTTCAACTAAGTTCTCCTCTTTTACAGATGAACACCGTGCGACACCCGTCCAGGATACGGCACAACGGAGACACAGGCGCAGACGTCCAGTAGGGACCCGTTGCAAGGATTCTTTTCAGATTAAGACCCTGCGTAAACCTTTTTTACTGTCTCTTGTTGATACACATCCCCCGGTTTTTTGCTATAACCAGGAGGAATCTGGCGTTTTGGCATCGGCCGCGTCAGAAATTTTTGCGCGTACCTGGACACTAGGGGCTTAGGGCATTGTTCTGCCCATTTTCATAAAGATCGAATACCTTAGGGAGTGTTCGGCGTCTTGAGTTAGGCCTTATATGCATCAGCTCCGAATCATGTCTTTGGTCAAATGTTGGGTTTGCCCGGCTCCTGTGTTTTGCTGCCTTACGTTCCGCTCTATCGGCTAACGCGGCACCAGGAGAACTACTGCGATTGTGCCCCGGTTCGTCCAGGTGAGCACCTGAGTAGAGAAAGCCGAAAACTGACTGTCATGATACAGCGAGAGACTGGTCAACCACTCGATCGACCACCGGAATGTTTAGAATTTCTCTGCTTTAACGAAGGACCGTTTCCCGGTCAGGCACATACGCGCCCCAAAATTCGAAGAGCGCGGTGCACCTGGGGGCTATATAGTAGCCCCACCATCGAACTCCTATGGCTAAGTGAAAGTGATAAAGCATTATAGTCCGGTTTCCTAGTTTGCTACGCTATCACCTCCTTCACAGGACCAAGACATTGGATTAAGTGTGAAAATGCGCTTTTTTTTCAAACACCCCCGCACTATGTGCGTGGGGGCTGAAGCCGAAGACTGCCATCTTTCAGGTTATGTACACATATACGTTAACGGCCACACAGGAGGTATTTCAACACTTGAACGCCCAAGTATAAAAGGCCGTATATTATATTTGAAACATGGTTTCACAAATCATACATGTCATTTGAACATAACATTTTTCGAGCACTGCGACTCTATTAAACGAGCGCCCTGCAGGACTTCCTCAAAATAGTGCTCGGCTGGTAATCGGCTTTTGTCCAAGTCCTGGGATGCAACGTCGGTGACCTCCATCTCCGCCCAGTATGTTTTGACATGGGCGAGAGCCATTCGTGCACCCTCTATGCATGCCGACCGCTTCATCGCCTTGATATGCGGCACCGCATCAAGGAACTGCTGCACCAAGCCAAAATAACTCTTCGGCTCGGGCCTTTCCGGCCACAAATGAGCCACGACATCTTTCATGGCAAGTCCAGACAACCTACTCAGCTCAGCTCACTCGTCTAACCGATCGGTTAACGGAAGTGGACGCTCCGGACTATGGAACTGCGACCAAAAAAGCTCTTCCATTCCGTGATCCTTTTGGCCCCGGAAGTGTGCGACCGTGTCTGCGGCACTCACTGCCAAATTCAGATAAGCATCCTCCGCACCCCACAACTGCCCCAACTGAGCATACTTCGGATCCGTGAATTTCCTACGCAGCAGAAAAGGCTTTCCAGCTGCAATATCCCCGGCCTGACATAGCTCCTCCTTTATAGCCATCATCGCGGAGCGGACATCCTTGGCTTCGGCGGTGGCCTTCTTCAGGTCCTCTTGCTCCGCTCGGCGTTCTCTTTCAAGAAACTCATAGCGGTCGGTAGCATCCTTCAGCTTCACGGCCATTTCGGCCATTTCCTCCCTGCTTCGGCAGTGAGCAGCCTGTTCGGCTTTTAGCTCTTCGGCCGCCTTCAAGGCAGCCGCATTACTTTTTCTGGCTTGCTCCTTGGCTCGGGCAAGCTCCGCCCGAAGGTCCTCCATAGCAGCGGCACCATCTACATCAAGCATACACGTTGTAAGGCACGAGCGTCAAGCCCCCTTACAAGGCGTCGGCGGAGAAGCCACATACCTTGTGACTCGTCAAGTTGCTTATTGACCAGCGCGATGTCCGCATCCGGAACGTCAAGTTGCCGCTTCAGTTCGGCAAATCCATCAGTCCGGCTGGCCACCAAACGCTTCGCCACCTATATAGGAAAGGCGACATCTTACAACTGAGATTATGATCCTCGGCACGTTGTCACCTTTGACAACGTACCGAGTCTCAGGGGCTACTATCTATATAGGGCGCATTCTATGCGCAAAACTGTCAAAAGGTATATCATTTTTCGGGTACCTCAAACCCCGTCAGTAAACTTCTGACGGCCTCATGCAACCCGCTCTTAGCGGATGAAATCCTTTCAATCACCGTACTCATTAATGTACGGTGATCTTCTAAGATAGACGCCCGCCCAAGCAGATCCTTCAGCTCCTCCGGCCATACACCAGTTGGTGCCGAACTCTCCGGCCCCGCCGGACTCGGGGAGACCCTCCGCGACGATACCTCAGGGTTGTCCGCCCTGCCTGACAGTGCAGCAGATGGAGGCATTTCGCTCTCCATCATCTCCCGACGAAGATCCCTCAAAGATGAGCTCTGCTGAGAACGGCTGAGATCTGAACTACAAGGTAAAACTTCGGTTATCTTCAGAAATAAAAACAGGGATGTCCCTTATTATAAAACTCCCCTTTCTACTTACGGCTCGCTGGAGGGCTGATTCACTTGGGGAAACAATGCGGCCGGGGCTTCTCCTGGCGCAGGGCCCTCTGCTGAAGATTTCTTCCCCCGCTTTGAGGCCTTGGCCTCCAGATCTTCAGAAGCGGTCCTCTTCTCCCCCTGGAAGGAGGGATTCTCGATCCCCCCTTTCTTAAGAGCCTCCCTAGCAAAGGCGGTAGTTTTCCTGTTTTCCCCCTCGCCCTCTTCTGAAGGCGCAACCTCCAGCATCTTGATTAACACTGGATCCGGCGTGATCTCAGGGAGGGGGGCCGGACACCGTATCAGTTTTGCTTTTGCTATCCACTCATGTTCAAGGGATAGCTGGTTAAAGGGCAAGTTTATGATAAATGTATGGACAGCATCTCCGGGCACAGGACTACTTACTTGAGTATCCAGGCGATTGCAGCTCAGGCATGCGTCCTCGGTTAGGTCCGGACACATCTCTTGTGATCCGAAGAACAGTTTATACATCTCCACGGGTGTCGCACCCATGAAGTGTTGGAGAGCTCGCGGTCCCTCCGGATTGAATTCCCACAGGCGGAGGGGGCGGCGTTTGCAGGGCAGAAGGCGCCAAATCAGCATGTCCTGTGCCACCACAACCAGATTGATCTCCCTCTCTTGGAGGTCTCGAATACGGCCCTACAATAATGGCACGTCCTTGGACGGCCCCCAGTCAAGCCCTTTATTGACCCATGACGCCAGCCGTTGTGGAGGGCCCGAGCGAAAGGCAGGCGGCGCCACCCATCTGGTGCCCCTGGGAGCGGTGATGTAGAACCACTCTTGTTGCCACAAACCGAGCTCCTTTTGAAAAAAGCCCTCAGGCCACGGAGCGTCAGCTCTCTTGCTTATAACTGCCCCTCCGCACTCTGCCTGCCGCTCGTCGATCATCTTCAGCTCCACGTCGAAGGTCTTGAGCCACAATCCGAAGTGAGGAGTGGTGTGGAGGAAGGCTTCGCATATGACAATGAACAATGAGATGTGGAGGATGGACTCCGAATCCAAGTCGTGGAATTCCAGCCCATAATAAAACATGAGCCCCCTCACGAAGGGATCCATCGGGAAGCCTAAACCCCGACGGAAGTGAGACACGAACACCATGCTCTCACAAGGCTCAGGAGTGGGAATAACTTGCCCTTGTACGGGCAGCCTATGTGAAATTTTGCCAGTTAGATACCTGGCATCTCTTAGCTTTAGCACATCTTCTTCCATGACGGAAGAGGGCATCCACCGGCCCTGTAGGTTGGAGCCGGACATTGTCGAAGGTCCGAAGCACCTGAATCTAGAACCTTGGGTGTTGGAACTCGGGGCGAGGGGCGGATTCGATTGAAGATTGAAGAAAAGGAACAGGCCTTGGTCTCATTATAAAGAGGTTGAATACCAAGAGCCGTCCCCATAACCGTTTGGGACTCGCCTTCGATGGAGGGGGCGAGCCAGCGGGCGCGGTTGGGTTACCCACGCCCGTATTGATGAGAATCCCGGAATAAGGGGAAACGACCTCTGCTTTGATAAGACGTGCCAAGGAAACCGCTTTGCTAAATGCGCTGAGGTGGAACAATAAAAACGATTCGAGTAAAGGCTTGGCCGTGGTGTGACGTCATGCCACGAAATACGTCAGCAGATTGAACTTGGGTGAATATTATTCTCTCTATGATGGAATGTGGAATTTATTTTGCAGAGCTGGACACTATCCTGGTGTTCAAAATCTTCTACGGATTATTCGGAGAAGGAACCCGCCTTGCAATGCCGAAGACAATATGCGCGCCGGACTCGTCGTCATTGAAGCCTGGTTCAGGGGCTACTGAGGGAGTCCTGGACTAGGGGGTGTCCGGATAGCCGAACTATCATCATTGGCCGGACTCCAAGACTATGAAGATACAAGATTGAAGACTTCGTTCGTGTCCGGATGGGACTTTCCTTGGCGTGGAAGGCAAGCTTGGCAATACAGATATGTAGATCTCCTACCATTGTAACCGACTCTGTGTAACCCTAGCCCCCTCCGGTGTCTATATAAACCGGAGGGTTTTAGTCCGTAGGACGAACAACAATCATACCATAGGCTAGCTTCTAGGGTTTAGCCTCCTTGATCTCGTGGTAGATCTACTCTTGTACTACCCATATCATCAATATTAATTAAGCAGGACGTAGGGTTTTACCTCCATCGAGAGGGCCCGAACCTGGGTAAAAACATCGTGTCCCTTGTCTCCTGTTACCATCCGCCTAGACGCACAGTTCGGGACCCCCTACCCGAGATCCGCCGGTTTTGACACCGACAGGGAGATTTATTTGGAGGAATTTATGCAACCCGTGTGGCTAATTTTCTTAATATAGCCCCACGAGAGGGGGATATGAGTATACCTCCTGTTTATTTGGATAAAGAAGCTATGTTCGATCATCATTTTCTTGAGAGGAATGAACAATTCCTCGATTATCGACAAATCTATGACAGGCGCAACATCGTCCCTGTTACTCTTCCTGCCCCCTACCTTTTTGATTATCAGGCAAAAGGAAGATATGTTGTCACCAGGGAAGAAGCAACTGAATATGAGAGGGGAATGGAGGCAGCTCGCCAACACGCTGCTACTCAGGAGGCTGTCGCCTCTGCATCTCGGAACAACCCCAGTTTCACTTATGGATATCAGCCAGGCGGTCCTTGTTATTAGGCCAACTTAGGCCAAAAGCCTAAGCTTGGGGGAGTATGTATTTCTCACCGACTTTACATTCATGATCACACACTAGTCGTCGGTGCTTAATACTCTTTCATTGTATTATCCATGTTAGTTTAAATTTCTTTTTCTAGCTTTCTTCTTGTGTGTTTGATAAACTTTAAGAAAAACCAAAAAAATAGTTAGTTTAATTTCCATGCTTGTAGTAGCAATTAAAATGAAAACCCAAAAAGATTTCTAGTTCTTCTTCTTACTTGTTGGGAGCTTTCCCGTGTAAATAGTTTTATTTTATTTTCTTTCCTTTGGGGGTTGAGAAGACCATATTGAAAATGCTTAGTGGCTCTCATATGCATGATTGTTTATTTAACTTAGAGCCAACATTACCCTGTCTTCTCTCTTGAGTTGAATGCTTGCTGATTCCAGCTTAGTCCAATGCACATACACTCTTATTATTATACACATCATTCGGATGTGCGAGTGAAAGGCAATAATGATAATATATGATGGACTTATTGGGATGAGAAAAGCTGGTATGAACTCGACCTCTCTTGTTTTTCTAAATATGATGATTCATCGTTCCTGAGTCAGCTATTATGAAGTAAACATATTCGCAATGACATCTAGAGATTATAGTTGCTTGTGCCATGCTTGATTAGCTATGAGTTATAATGGTTTACCTTGCGTGCCAACATGCTATTAGAATGATTATGATGTGATATGGTGGGATGGTATCCTCCTTTGAATAAATTGAGTGACTCGACTTGGCACATGTTCACGCATGTAGTTGAATCAAATCAACATAGCCTTCACGATATTTATGTTCATGGTGGATTATATCCTACTCATGCTTGTACTCGGTGTAAATTAATTTAACGCATGATTACGACTATTGTCGCTCTCTCAGTTGGTCGCTTCCCAGTCTTTTGCTAGCCTTCACCTGTACTAAGCGGGAATACTGCTTGTGCATCCAAACTCCTTAAACCCCAAAGTTGTTCCATATGAGTCCACTATACCTTCCTATATGCGGTATTTACCTGCCGTTCCAAGTAAATTTGTATGTGCCAAACTCCAAACCTTCAAATGAAATTCTGTTTTGTATGCTCGAGCAGCTCATGTTACAACTAGGGTTGCCTATATCTTCCATGCTAGGTGGGTTATTCTCATGAGGAGTGGACTCCGCTCCTCATTCACGAGAAAGGGCCGGTAACCGGGATGCCCAGTTGATAACCCACAAGTATAGGGGATCGCAACAGCTTTCGAGGGTAGAGTATTCAACCCAAATTTATTGATCTGACACAAGGGGAGCCAAAGAATATTCTTGAGTATTAGCAGTTGAGTAGTCAATTCAACCACACCTGGATAACTTAGTATCTACAGCAAAGTGTTTAGTAGCAAAAGTGGTATGATAATAATAGTAGCGGTAGCAAAAGTAAAGATAAGTGTTTTGGGGTTTTTGTAGTAGTTGTAACAGTAGCAACGGAAAAGTAAATAAGTGAAGAACAATATGTGAAAAGCTCGTAGGCAATGGATCAGTGATGGATAATTATGCCGGATGCGATTCCTCGTGTAATAGTTATAACATAGGGTGACATAGAACTAGCTCCAATTCATCAATGTAATGTAGGCACGTATTCCGTAAATAATCATACATGCTTATGGAAAAGAACTTGTATGACACGTTTTGTCCTACCCTCCCGTTGCAGCGGGGTCCTTACGGAAACTAAGGGATATTAAGGCCTCCTTTTAATAGAGAACCGGAACAAAGCATTAGCACATAGAGAATACATGAACTCCTCAAACTACGGTCATCACCGAGAAGTATCCCGATTATTGTCACTTCGGGGTTGTCGGATCATAACACATAATAGGTGACTATAGACTTGCAAGATAGGATCAAGAACACACATATATTCGTGAAACATAATAGGTTCAGATCTGAAATCATGGCACTCGGGCCCTAGTGACAAGCATTAAGCATAGCAAAGTCATAGCAACATCAATCTCATAACATAGTGGATACTAGGGATCAAACCCTAACAAAACTAACTTGACTACATGGTAAATCTCATCCAACCCATCACCGTGCAGCAAGCCTATGATGGAATTACTCACGCACGGCGGTGAGCATCATGAAATTGGTGATGGAGGATGGTTGATGATAACGATAGTGACGAATCCCCCTCTTTGGAGCCCCGAACGGACTCCAGATCAGCCCTCCCGAGAGAGATTAGGGCTTGGCGGCGGCTTCGTGTCGTAAAACGCGATGAAACTTTCTCTCTGATTTTTTTCTCCACGAGACGGAATATATGGAGTTGGAGTTGAGGTCGGAGGAGGTCCAGGGGGGCATGAGATAGGGGGCCGCACCCTAGGGGGGAGCGCCCCCTGTCTCGTGGACAGGCCGTGGGCCCCCTGGCACTAATTCTTTCGCCAAAAGTTCTTATTAATTCCAAAAAGTGCCTCTGTGGATTTCCAGGACATTCCGAGAAGTTTTCTTTTCTACAGTAAAACAATATCATGGCAGTTCTGCTGAAAACAGCGTCAGTCCGGGTTAGTTTCATTCAAATCATGCAAGTTAGAGTCCAAAACAAGGGCAAAAGTGTTTGGAAAAGTAGATACGTCGGAGACGTATCAACTCCCTCAAGCTTAAACCTTTGCTTGTCCTCAAGCAATTCAGTTGATAAACTGAAAGTGATAAAGAAAAACTTTTACAAACTCTGTTTGCTCTTGTTGTTGTAACATGAAAAGCCAGCATTCAAGTTCCAGCAAATATTATGAACTAACCATACTAACAATAACACATAGGTCTCACAATTACTCATATCAATAACATAATCAGCTAGCGAGCCATAATAATAAAACTTGGATGACAACACTTTCTCAAAATAATCATAACATGATATAACAAAATGGTATCTCGCTAGCCCTTTCTGAGACCGCAAAACATAAATGCAGAGCACCTTTAAAGATCAAGGACTGACTAAACATTGTAATTCATGGTAAAAGAGATCCAGTCAAGTCATACCCAATATAAACCAATAATAATGAATGCAAATGATAGTGTGCTCTCCAGTGGGTGCTTTTCAGTAAGAAGGGTGATGACTCAACATAAAAGTAAATAGATAGGCCCTTCATAGAGGGAAGCAGGGATTTGTAGAGGTGCCAGAGCTCGATTTTAAAATAGAGATTGAATAACATTTTGAGCGGCATACTTTTGCTGTCAACGCAACAACTATGAGATGGTTGTATCTTCCATAGTACATGCATTATAGGCAGTTCCCAAACAGAATGGTAAAGGTTTATACTCCCCCAACCACCAACAAGCATCAATCCATGGCTTGCTTGAAACAACGAGTGCCTCCAACATACAACAGCCCTGGGGGAGTTTTGTTTAATTATTTTGATTTTCTTTGATTTTTTTTTGGATCATGGGACTGGGCATCCCGGTTACCGGCCCTTTCTCATGAGTGAGGAGCGGAGTCCACTCCTCTTGAGAATAACCCACCTATCATGGAAGATATAGGCAGCCCTAGTTGAAACATGAGCTGCTCGAGCATACAAAACAGAATTTCATTTGAAGGTTTGGAGTTTGGCACATACAAATTTACTTGGAACGGCAGGTAAATACCGCATATAGGTAGGTATAGTGGACTCATATGGAACAACTTTGGGGTTTAAGGAGTTTGGATGCACAAGCAGTATTCCCGCTTAGTACAAGTGAAGGCTAGAAAAAGACTGGGAAGCGACCAACTGAGAGAGCGACAACAGTCGTAAACATGCATTAAAATTAATTTACACCGAGTACAAACATGAGTAGGATATAGTCTACCATGAACATAAATATCATGAAGGCTATGTTGATTTGATTCAACTACATGCATGAACATGTGACAAGTCGAGTCACTTAATTCATTCAAAGGAGGATACCATCCCATCATATCACATCATAATCATTCTAATAGCATGTTGGCACGCAAGGTAAACCATTATAACTCATAGCTAATCAAGCATGGCACAAGCAACTATAATCTCTAAATGTCATTGCAAATATGTTTACTTCATAATAGCTGACTCAGGAACGATGAATCATCATATTTACAAAAACAAAAGAGGTCGAGTTCATACCAGTTTTTCTCATCCCAATAAGTCCATCATATATCATCATTATTGCCTTTCACTTGCACGACCGAACGATGTGTATAATAATAAGAGTGCACGTGCATTGGACTAAGCTAGAATCTGCAAGCATTCAACTCAAGAGAGAAGACAAGTAATATGGGCTCTAAGTTAAATAAACAATCATACATATAAGAGCCACTAAGCAATTTCAATATGGTCTTCTTGACCCCCAAAAGAAAGAAAATAAAATAAAACTATTTACACGGGAAAGGTCCCAACAAGTAAAAGAAGAACGAGAAATCTTTTTGGGTTTTCATTTTAATTTCTACTACAAGCATGGAAATTAAACTATCTAATTTTTTGGTTTTTCTTAAGGTTTATCAAACACACAAGAAGAAAACTAGAAAAATAAATTTAAACTAACATGGATAATACAATGAAAGAGTATGAGCACCGACGACTAGTGTGTGAACATGAATGTAAAGTCGGTGAGAAATACGTACTCCCCCAAGCTTAGGCTTTTGGCCTAAGTTGGTCTAATACCAATGACCGCCTGGCTGATATCCATAAGTGAAACTAGGGTAGTACTGAGATGAAGAGGCGACTGCCTCCTGAGCAGGAGTGTTTTGACGAGCTACCTCCATTCCCCTCTCATATTCAGTTGCTTCTTCCCTGGTGACAACATATCTTCCTTTTGCCTGATAATCAAAAAGGTAGGGAGCAGGAAGAGTAACAGGGATGACGTTGCGTCTGTTATAGGTTAGTCGATAATGGAGGAATTGTTCATTCCTCTCAAGAAAATGATGATCAAACATAGCTTCTTTATCCAAATAAATAGGAGGTACAATCATATCCCCCTCTCATGGAGCTATATTAAGAAAATTAGCCACACGGGTTGCATAAATTCCTCCAAAGAAATCTCCCCTTCTACTATTATTCTGCAACCTACGTGCAACTATTGCCCCCAAGTTATAACCTCTATAACCTCACACAGTACTCTTGAGGACACAAAGATCAGGGGCACACATGTGACATACTTCGTCCTTACCGTTAATGCATCTACCAATAAAGAGAGCAAAGTAATGTATAGCAGGAAAATGAATGCTCCCTATGGTAGGTTGTGCTACATCCCTAGATTCTCTCACAGTAATACTAGCAAGAAAATCTCTAACTTCAGATTTGGGAGGATCATTAACATTACCCCACTGCGGGAGTTTGCAAGCAGTTGTGAAGTCCTCTAAATCCATGGTATAAGATGTATCATAAATATCAAACATAACACTAGGAGAATTACGCGCAGAAATATATACGAACCTCCGCACAAAGGAATCAGTCAATTGATAATATTGAGGACACTTATCTTGTCAGAAGTCCTCGAGCTCGGCATTACGTACATATGCGTCAAATTCCTCCTTGAAGCCTGCTTCGACCATAAAATCATTGGATGGCCACTCGCAAGCCCGTACATTTGCGTCCCTTGGCAAATTAACATCTTGTTCACGTATAGCAATCCTTGGCCCTCTCTTCGCCAAGGAACCACCTTGGTACATTCTTTTAAGCATATTTCTTTGTCTGAAAATTTCTGAAATTTTAGTAACTTCAAAATAAAAGTGGGTGAAACTAAACAGGATTGATAGCAACTACTCCTTCAAGTGCCTAGAGCCTATACCATGCATTGGAATTGCTTGGGACCTCAAAATTTTAACATGCAAGCTCAAGAACATGGTCACCTATGCAGCAAAAATTTGCAATGAATAAAGCACTAGAACAAAAACTAATTGGACCAATGGAGGAGTCACATACCAAGCAACAATCTCCCAAAGCAGTTTTGCAAATGGAGCTTTGAGCTAAGAGATCGAAAATCGTAGCAAAACGAGCTAGAACTCGGGCTTGAGCTGGATGGCGATTTTTTGGGTAGAAGATGAAGTGTGTGGGTGCTGGCATAAGTGAGGGGAGCCACCAGGGGACCACGAGACAGGGGGCGTGCCCTCCTCTCTCGTGGCCTGCTGCTTGCCCCTCTTGTAGTGTTTTCAGTGCTTCAAATCCTCAAATAATCCAGAAAAAATCATACTAAATTTGTAGGGCATTTGGAGCACTTTTAGTTTTGAACTATTTTTTAATGCACGGATAATTCAGAAAACAGACGGATAATACTATTTTTGCTTTATCTATTCTAAATAACATAAAGTAAAAGGAGGGTACAAAAGGTTGTGCCTTCTAGTTTCATCCATCTCGTGATCATCAAAATGAATCCACTAACAAGGTTGATCAAGTCTCATTAACAAACTCATTCCGAACAATACGTAACCGGAGAAATTTCGAATAACACTAAGTTACCTCAATGGGTATGTGAAGATCCCCAACAATAGGAATATCATACTTTTTCTTGACAGTAGGGAGAGGAAATTCTAAACCTTCGAAAATGATAGTTGGAACTTTTTCCATAGAATTGATGCTATGAACTTGAGATTGTTTCCTTGGAAAGTGTACCGTATGCTCATTACCATTAACATGAAAAGTGACATTGCCTTTGCTGCAATCAATAACAGCCCCTGCAGTATTAAGAAAAGGTCTACCAAGGATAATAGACATACTATCGTCCTCGGGAATATCAAGAATAACAAAGTTCGTTAAGATAGTGAAATTTGCAACTACAACAGGCACATCCTCACAAATACCGACAGGTATAGCAGTTGATTTATCAGCCATTTGCAAAGATATTTCAGTAGGTGTCAACTTATTCAATTCAAGTCTATGATATAAAGAGAGAGGCATAACACTAACAGCGGCTCCAAGATCACATAAAGCAGTTCTAACATAATTTCTTTTAATAGAGCATGGTATAGTTGGTACACCCGAATCTCCAAGTTTCTTGGGTATTCCACCCTTAAAAGTGTAATTAGCAAGCATGGTGGAAATTTCAGCTTCCGGTATCTTTCTTTTATTTGTGATGATATCCTTCATATACTTAGCATAAGGATTTACTTTCAGCATATCAGTTAAGCGCATACGTAAGAAAATAGGTCTAATCATTTTAGCAAAGCGCTCAAAATCCTCATCATCCTTTTACTTGGATGGCTTAGGAGGAAAGGGCATGGGTTTCTGAACCCATGGTTCTCTTTCTTTACCGTGCTTCCTAGCAACAAAATCTCTCTTATCATAACGTTGATTCTTTGATTGTGGGTTATCAAGATCAACGGCAGGTTCAATCTCTACATCATTGTCTTTGCTTGGTTGAGCATCAACATGAACATTATCATTAACCTTATCACTAGGTTCATGTTCATCACCTGATTGAGTTTCAGCATCAGAAATAGAAATATCATTGGGATTCTCAGGTGTGTCTACAGTAGGTTCACTAGAAGCATGCAAAGTTCTATCGTTTTTCTTTTTCTTCTTTTTAGAAGAACTAGGTGCCTTTAAATTATTTCTCTGAGAATCTTGCTCGATTCTCTTAGGGTGGCCTTCAGGATACAAAGGTTCCTGAGTCATTCGACCAGTTCTAGTAGCCACTCTAATAGCAAAGTCATTTTTATTATTTAATTCATCAAGCAAATCATTTTCAGCTTTAAGTACTTGCTCAGCTTGAGTAGCAACCATAGAAGCATATTTGCTAACGCGGTGAAGTTCATCTTTAACTCTAGCCAGATTGTCACCTATGCGTCCTATCTCGAAAGCATTATTCTTTAACTCTCTACCAACATAAGCATTAAAACTTTCTTGTCTAGCCATGAAGTCATCAAATTCATCTAAGTATGGGCTATGAAATTTAGTACAGGGTATTTCAACTTTATCATATCTATAGAGAGAATTTACCTTTACTACCTGTGTCGCGTTATCACGACAATGTGGTTCTTCAGGCGGTAAATTAAGACCATGTATTTCTTCAATAGGAGGTAAATTCTTAATTTCTTCAGCTTTAATGCCTTTTTCTTTCATTGATTTCTTTGCTTCTTGCATATCTTCAGGACTGAGAAATAAAACACCTCTCTTCTTCGGAGTGGGTTTAGGAATAGGCTCAGGAGTTGGCTCAATTGGTTCAGGAGTTACTTCAGGAACTGGCTCAGGAAGAGTCCAATTATTTTCATTAGTCAACATATTATTCAATAGTATTTCAGCTTCGTCGACTGTTCTTTCCCTGAAAACACAACCAGCACAACTATCGAAGTAGTCCTTGGAAACATCGGTTAGTCCATTATAAAAGATATCAAGTATTTCATTTTTCTTAAGAGGATGATCAGGCAAAGCATTCAGTAATCGGAGAAGCCTCCCCCAAGCTTGTGGGAGACTCTCTTCTTTGATTTGCACAAAATTATATATTTCTCGCAACGCAGCTTGTTTCTTATGAGCAGGGAAATATGTAGGAGAGAAGTAATAAATCATATCCTGGGGACTACGCACACAACCAGGAGCAAGAGAATTATACCAAGTATTAGCATCACCCTTTAATGAGAACAGAAATATCTTAAGGATATATAAATAGCGAGACTTCTCATCATTAGTAAACAGGGTGGCTATATCATTCAACTTGGTAAGATGTGCCACGACAGTTTCAGATTCAAGGCAATAAAAAGGATCAGATTCAACTAAAGTAATAATATCAGGATCAAGAGAGAATTCATAATCCTTATCAGTAACACAGATAGGTGAAGTAGCAAAAGCAGGATCGGGTTTCATTCTAGCATTAAGAGACCGCTGCTTCCATTTAGCTAATAATTTCTTAAGATCATTTCTATCATTGCAAGCAAGAATTTCCATAGCAGCTTTTTCATTCATAACATAACCCTTAGGAACAATAGGTAATACATAATCATTGGGGGAACCTTCATCATCACTATCATCAATAATAGGTTCTTCAATATTTTCATTCCCCCTAACTCTAGCAAGTTGTTCATCTAGAAATTCACCTAATGACACAGTAGTATCACGCACAGAAGTAGTTTCATCATGCATAGCAGAAGTGGCATCATCAATAACATGCGACATATCAGAATTCATAGCAGTAGTAGGTTTAGGTGTCGCAAGCCTACTAATAACGGAAGGAGAATCTAGTGAAGAGCTAGATGGCAGTTCCTTACCTCCCCTCTAAGTTGAGGGCAAAATCTTGGTTTTAGCGTCTTTCAAGTTCTTCATAGTGATCAACAGATATAAATCCCAAGTGACTCAGAGAATAGAGCTATGCTCCCCGGCAACGGCGCCAGAAATTAGTCTTGATAACCCACAAGTATAGGGGATCGCAACAGCTTTCAAGGGTAGAGTATTCAACCCAAATTTATTGATTCGACAGAAGGGGAGCCAAAGAATATTCTTGAGTATTAGCAGTTGAGTTGTCAATTCAACCACACCTGGATAACTTGGTATCTGCAGCAAAGTGTTTAGTAGCAAAAGTGGTATGATAATAATAGTAGCGGTAGCAAAAGTAAAGATAAGTGTTTTGGGGTTTTTGTAGTACTTGTAATAGTAGCAACGGAAAAGTAAATAAGCGAAGAACAATATGTGAAAAGCTCGTAGGCAATGGATCAGTGATGGATAATTATGCCAGATGCGATTCCTCATGTGATAGTTATAACATAGGGTGATATAGAACTAGCTCCAATTCATCAATGTAATGTAGGCATGTATTCCGTAAATAATCATACGTGCTTATGGAAAAGAACTTGTATGACACCTTTTGTCCTACCCTCCCGTTGCAGCGGAGTCCTTACGGAAACTAAGGGATATTAAGGCCTCCTTTTAATAGAGAATCGGAACAAAGCATTAGCACATAGTGAATAAATGAACTCCTCACACTACGATCATCACCGAGAAGTATCCCGATTATTGTCACTTCGGGGTTGTCGGATCATAACATGTAAAAGGTGACTATAGACTTGCAAGATAGGATCAAGAACACACATATATTCGTGAAAACATAATAGGTTCAGATCTGAAATCATGGCACTCGGGCCCTAGTGACAAGCATTAAGCATAGCAAAGTCATAGCAACATCAATCTCAGAACATAGTGGATACTAGGGATCAAACCCTAACAAAACTAACTTGATTACATGGTAAATCTCATCCAACCCATCGCCATCCAGCAAGCCTACGATGGAATTACTCACGCATGGCGGTGAGAATCATGAAATTGGTGATGGAGGATGGTTGATGATGACGACGGCGACGAATCCCCCTCTCCGGAGCCCCAAACAGACTCTAGATCGGCCCTCCCAAGAGAGATTAGGGCTTGGCGGCGGCTCTGTGTTGTAAAACGCGATGAAACTTTCTCTCTGGTTTTTTTTCTCCTCGTGACGGAATATATGGAGTTGGAGTTGAGGTCGGAGGAGGTCCAGGGGTCCCACAAGATAGGGGGGCGCGCCCTAGGGGGAGCCCCCCTGTCTCGTGGACAGGGTGTGGGCCCCCTGGCACTAATTCTTTCGCCAAAAATTCTTATTAATTCCAAAAGGTGCCTCCATGGATTTCCAGGATATTCCGAGAACTTTTCTTTTCTACACATAAAACAACATCATGGTAGTTCTGCTGAAAATAGCGTCAGTGTGGGTTTGTTTCATTCAAATCATGCAAGTTTGAGTCCAAAACAAGGGCAAAAGTGTTTGGAAAAGTAGATACGTTGGAGACGTATCACGAGTCCCATGATCCAAAAAGATCAAAGCAAATAAAAATAATTAAATAAAACTCCCCCAGGGTTGTTGTTAGTTGGAGGCACTCGTTGTTTCGAGAAAGCCATGGATTGATGCTTGTTGGTGGTTGGGGGAGTATAAACCTTTACCATTCTATTTGGGAACTGCCTATTATGCATGTAGTATGGAAGATACAGCCATCTCATAGTTGTTGCGTTGACAGCAAAAGTATGCCGCTCAAAATGTTATTCGATCTCTATTTTAAAATCGAGCTCTGGCACCTCTACAAATCCCTGCTTCCCTCTGCGAAGGGCCTATCTATTTATTTTTATGTTGAGTCATCACCCTTCTTATTAAAAGCACCCGCTGGAGAGCACACTATCATTTGCATTCATTACTATTGGTTTATATTGGGTATGACTTGACTGGATCCCTTTTACCATGAATTACAATGTTTAGTCAGTCCTTGATCTTTAAAGGTGCTTTGCATTTATGTTTTGCAGTCTCAGAAAGGGCTAGCGAGATACAATTTTGTTATATCATGTTATGATTATTTTGAGAAAGTGTTGTCATCCGAGTTCTATTATTATGGCTCTCTAGCTGATTATGTTATTGATATGAGTAATTGTGAGACCTGGGTATTATTGTTAGTATGGTTAGTTCATAATATTTACTGAAATTTGAATGCTGGCTTTTCATGTTTACAACAACAAGAGCAAACAGAGTTTGTAAAAGTTTTTTCTTTATCACTTTCAGTTTATCAACTGAATTGCTTGAGGACAAGCAAAGTGAAAGTGCTAGTTATCGACTAGAGGGGGGGTGAATAGGCGATTTTTACGGAAGTCTTCAAAACGTGGAAGTTTCAAAGAAAAACAATAGAAATGGCCTGATTGATATGCAGCGGAAGATAAACTACACTAAGCAAGCCATAGACAAGTATGCAATAATGTGAAAGTACAAAGACTAGTAGCAGCTAGGTAGTAAGGATCAGGATGGAAGATAGTATGAAGCCAACAAACGATAGTAGTCAAGCAATGAAGTCAAACAGGTATGACAATTAAGCAATGACTTCACGAAGACAAACACTAAGTAAAGGGGGGAGAGGATAGAACCAGTCACTTGTTGAAGACACAGGATTTGTTGGACTAGTTCCAGTTGCTGTGAAAACTGTATGTCTGGTTAGGGAGGCTGAGATTCAACTCGAAAGACCATATCTTCACCTTATTCCCCTTGAGCTAAGGACACCTAGTCCTCGCCCAATCACTCTAGTAAGTCTTCAAGGTAGACTTCCAAACCTTCACAGACTTCGTTCACCGGCGATCCACAATGACTCTTGGATGCTCAGAACGCGACGCCTAACCGGCTGGAGGATTCACAGTCCTCAAATGTAATAAGTCTTCAGGTCACACAGACAGAAAGACTTCAATGATGCCTAACACTCTTTGGCTCTGGGTGTTTGGGCTTTGTCCTCGCAAGGATTTCTCTCTCTCAAAGGCTTCGAGGTGGGTTGCTCTTAAACGACAAAAGTCGTAAACTAACTCTGAGCAGCCACCAATTTATGATGTAGGGGGGCTATTTATAGCCGCACGGCAACCCGACTTGATATGTGCAAAATGACCCTGGGTCACTAAGGAACTGACACGTGTTCCAATGGTCAGATTTCAAACACACACGGCAACTTTACTTGGGCTACAAGCAAAGCTGACTCATCCAGCTCTGGATAAGATTTGCTCTCATTGTCTTCGCTCGAAGACATAGGATTTTGGTTGAGCATCACTTCAGTCATTCTGACTTAGTTCACTTGGACCCCACTTAACAATACGGTGGTTCCTATGACTCAACAAAGAAGAAAAAGGAAACAGTGAAACGACACAGTCTTCGTGCTCCATAGTCTTCACTCAATGTCTTCTCAAGTCATAGTCTTCAATATGAATATCTTCACATACCACCATTGTCGTCAATGTCTTCATACATTTTTAGTGGTCATCTCCGGTAGGTAAACCGAATCAATGAGGGACACCACCTGCGTTATCCTGCAATTCTCACAAACGCATTAGTCCCTCAGCCAACTTTGTCGTCAATACTCCAAAACCAACAAGGGGTGGCACTAGATGCACTTACAATCTCCCCCTTTTTTGTGATTGATGACAAACTGGTTGAAATTTTCAATGCGAATAAAGTATGTGAAATTGTAAAGGATAGGGTATTGTCTTCATAAGTGGCAAAGGCTCCCCCTGAAGATGTGCATATAAGTAATTTGCTTTTGGAATGCAAATGCACATGGCAGGTTGTACTTGTGGAGATCCTCTTCAATTTATGAAGATAATTCATCATGCATGAAATGATGTAACAAAAGGAAAGACATGCATAATGAAAAATGGACGTCTGCAGAATGATCTAAGTGCGGAAGTTATCATCGCACATGCAGAATTTATCATCGCATCACAGAAAAGCAAATAAGTAGCAGACGACCATCGAGTTTAAGTGTTACAACTCAAAGAACCAAATGTATCAAAAGCGAGAGTTGTAAACACGAGGTAAAATATAAAGCAACCACCCATATGAACCCGCTTGAAGACTATCAACTAATACGCTTCTCCCCCTTTTGTCAGTAATGACCAAAAAGGTTTGAAGACATAGAGCATCTACTCATTCTCATGAGTAGGAGAAGCATCAGGGTTGTCGTTGTTGTTTGGCGGTGCAGACGTACTTGGTGCAGTGTTGATGCATGCAGAAGTAGGAGGCGGTGAAGTAGCATCGTCTTCATCATCGATCACTCTGGCATTCACAGTTGCCGCGCAGGAAGAATAGTCAGAGTCTTCAAGAGATGGGGTTCGACGTAGGACAGCATTCCGTGGAGGAGTGGAGTCAAACTTGAATCTTTCAGTGAAGCCATCATCTTGAAGATCTTCTTCAGCACTAAGCAGCATCAAACTCTTCCATGATCACCGACAGGTCTCGTGAGTGACAAAGGCATTCTTGGTGGCAAGATTTCGAATGCGATTGACGTCCACCAAGAGGCTTTGCATCTGTCGCTTGAGCCAAAAGTGATGCTTATCTTGTTTCTGATGCAGTGCCACAAGTAGTTCTCGGTCATTTAGAACGCGAGAGTGCTTCTTGGGTCTTTGGGCAATAGTGCTCTCAGTAGCTTCAGTTTGCGCATGATGAGGCAGACGAGTATTCCCAACCATTGGATAGATACGAGTTATTGCTTGGACTCCTTCCATGGGCTGAGTGAAGCTCTGGTGTTCAGCATTTTGAAGGCAAAGAGGCTTCTTGGCAGGCTCAGGGTATATGGCTTCAACTGACATATCAACCTCTGGTAGAAAGATCAGATGATTGCGAGCAGAGGGCTGATAGTTGACAGAGGAGTGTAGCTTGATGAGGCGCATGACCCATGGAGCATAAAATTTCAGGCCAAAAAGGTCAGATCCAGACACAGCAAGTTGTCGGATGAAGAATTCTTGTGTGTTGAAGCTGAGGCCATTGAAAATGTAGAAGACCAATGTCTTCATGGCTCCTTCAAGTTTGGCAGCTGATGAATGTCCTTTGATAGGCCATAGAGTCCACCTGATGATGTGATATATTGTGCGAGGCAGATACTCAAGGTCATCAACAAAGAACTCCTTTGGATATTCAGCGTCAGGTGGTAGAGGCTTCATCATGCTCAACATCTGGCTCATGTTGGGCTCTTGCTTATGGAAGATGCTCTCCAGTGCATTGCGGTGGAGTTGACAATCAGGTTCGTACAGTTCTCCGAGAGTGGGTAGGCCAGTAAGCTCAATTACATCAAGAGCTTTGGCTTCATGATGAACATTTCCTGTCATCCACTCGAGAACCCATGTCTTTATATCCCTGTTGTAGCCGCGAATGTGGAGTGTAGCATAGAATTGAAGCAAAAGTTCCTCATTCCAATGTTCTTTGTCTGTCACAAAGCTGAGCAGACCTGCATCACGAAAGCAGTCAAGTGCTTCTTCTAAGCATGGCAGTCCAGCAATGGCTTCAGTGTCAAGGAGCATATGAGGGAAAATGCACCCTTGATCATACAGAACGCGGGAGTAATAGCTTCGTTGCTGATAACTCCAGAAACGATTAGATCATATTCTTGGCCTTGTGTAGGGGTTCTTTGCGCTGTCAAAGAAGGTGTTGTGGCTTTTGAAGCCATTTGCATTGAAGGACCCTATTGAGTTTGCAGCACCTGGGAACCTTGGTAGTCTTGGCTTAGGTTTCTGGACCTGAGGCCTATGCTCAACATGATAATCAAACTGAGGAGCAGAAGCAGTAGGCGGAGGGACCAGGACGGGCCATCGGACAGTGGTTAGCTGACCATGATTGTATGCTTGCTCAATAGTATAGGGCCTTGGTGGCGGAACAGGAGCAGTGGCATCAACTAAGGCTTCAGGCTGCACAACAGACACTTCAGGAGCAGTTGCACCATTGGCTTCGGGCACATTGGTTGGTGCAAGCTCCACATTAGCTTCAGCCATGACAACATCATTGGCTTCATTGGTGTTGGTGGTGGCAGCCTCAAGATTTTCAACCTCCACTTGATGAGCTGGAGGGTCGGGCACTAGCACGTTCACATTAGGAACAGCTTCTTCAGTATTGGGGAGAGTGGGGACACGTATGTCTTCTTGATTGTCATCGGCTGATGCAGCCGGATTGTCTTCAGCAGCTTGGGCTTCAGACACGGAGACATTCGCAGTCGGAGTGGCTTCTGGAAACACTTGACGTGCAACAGATGAGTGGTGCACTTCTCCTTCTGGAATGCTCGAAAGAGGGACCTGAGGCCTTTGTCCTTTGCGAAGCCTGCGAAAAGTTGGCGACGCCTTTGGAGATGGAGTTGGCTGGGCCTCAAGGTCTTCTTGTTCTTCTTGAATAGGCGGTGTAACTTGTGGTTGTGGTTGGGGAGTACTTGGGGAGTCTTGTTGCTGTGGGTGATCAGCCCATGATGCATCCTGAGCAATTGGCGTCAGTGGACGACCAATGCTGATGAGTTCGTTGTTCGTGAGAACAGGCGATGATACCAAGTTGTGTTCGATCTGAGGAAGAACGTCATCATCTTAAACATTGTCATGGTGACCAATGTCTTCAGCAGCGGTGGGTTCAACTGCCGGAATGTCTTCAGCTTCATAAGCCTCTGTGGAAGCAGACTCATGAACTATCATCTGTTGTTCGTGGTGTTAAGATGCAGGGCACACCATTGAGATGGGTTCAACAACCAAGGGCTCTGTGGGAGCAGCCCGATTCTTCTTGGTTTTGCGCTTCTTCTTGGAGGGAGCAGCATCAGAGGCTTCTGTAGTTTTCCTTTTTTCTGGCTTCAGCCTCTGCAGCCCTCGTCTTCTTCAGTTCTGAAGCGGTTGACATGACCTTTGGCTTCGAGCCAGTCATGCTGCTTGGGAAGACTATGTGAGGTTCTTCCTGCCTTGAAGGTGTAGATTGGGCAGTTGATAACTTCTTCTTCTTTGCAGCCATTCTTGGGTCAATGCCAGGATGACCAAGAGACTTGTGCTTCTCAGCCTCATTGTAGGCTAGCACACACTTGTCAGCCAGACTCTTCATACGCTCACGAGAGCCTTGAGCTTCTTCACGCTTCTTATGAAAGGCTTCTTTGAGCTCGTGCAGCATGATCTTGAAGTTTTTGACATCTTGCACGCTGAGCTTGGCCACATGCTTCTTGAACTGAGCCTTCTCATAGTCGATTTTGTGCTTCAGTTCAACGATACGCTGAGAAAGAGCTAGCTCAGAAGCAATGGCGCCATTGAAGGAGATGCTGAGGCCAATGGGAAGTTGCAGATTATCAAAGCTGAGATTTGGGGTGTCAAACCACTCATCAATGAAGTTATGGATGATTGCCACATCAAAGAGAGGCAAATTATTGAAGATCTCTGCTTCTTCCTTGCTCTTTATCAGTTGCTCAAGGGCATCATCCGCAAGATCTTCATCGCTGGACAGATCAAAGTGCTCTTCTCGTAGAATGGCAGCAGGAGTCAAGATTTGATCAGTGTGCTTGACGATTTTCTTTTTCTTCTCCGTCTTCTTGTAGATACGTGATAGATCCTTAGACTGCACACTGTCTTCAGGAGGTGAGGTGGCCAGTGGCTTCACACGTGAAGCTTTTGGAGCAGCAGCTGATCCTGAAGCCTTAAGCTTCTTTAGCTTCTGCGGCTTTGGAGGAGGAGCTGGGGCTTCATCAGTGTCAGCATCATTATCAGAATGATCCACTTTGGCACCTTGGACCAAGATGTAGGTGATGAGGCCATCAAGGTTGGAGAAGGGGGCGATGACATTGGGTTCTGCATCACGTGAGCCGTCAGCACGGGGAGCAGAGGGACCAGGATTGAAGTCTAATCCCAATGACTTCTTGTTTTCTTTGGTCGATGCCTTTGCATGCTGAAAGTTACGCTTGAAGAGATTTTCGTCACGACACCAGAGCAATGATGTTGAGTTGGCATTTTCAGGCTGAGGTCCACGGACCATACAGCGATAGAAACCCTGTGCACTAGCTTCAGCTCTGTTCTTGGGTTGAAGGCCTCGATAGAGAATATCACCCCAAGGACTTTTGATAGCATTCTTCTCAGCATATTCCTGGGTCACGAACTTGTATTTGAACCATTGTTCAGCCCAATATCGTCGAATCCATTGGATCTGTGTCTTGCGCTGATGATAATTCTCTTCAGGATCTGTCTTATAAAGTTCTGCGAGGTCATCAGGCAAATCTTTTGATGTTCCTCCTCGATGTTGTCTGCCACCCTTCCTTACTGACTTCTCTGTAGCCATGAACTTCAAACTGAATGGTTTCAATATGTTCAGAGGCTTCAAGGGCTTTCGCTTGCTGGACAAATAGGAACTGGCTTCAGGAGAATCAATGTGATGTTGTAAGAATTCTGCAAACGAATGCAGACTATGAGAACCAAGGGATTCTCCCACGGACATGTACCTGTGACAGCATTAGAGATGCGAGGGAAGGGGAAGAGGTCATATGCATTCTCAGAAGATTTTGAAGATAAATCAGTTTGAAGACATTGACCTCATGATGCGAAGACATTCACTTATATGTTGAGAGTTGGTTCCAGATTTGTACGAATCCGTGAATAAGTACAAGTGAGGAATCTAACTAGATATGAAGCTTAAGTGAATATACTAGGCAGTATGAGGTGCAGACAGACTATATCTAACATTGTATAGGTAGAAACCACTTTTGGTAAATAGGATGAATCTTTGAGGATCAAAAAGATGGTAAAATGGAGTTATATTTACCACACGAAGAACTGCTAGATGGGATGAATAGGAGACTGAGCAGTTCAATCCACCGTGCCCTAACTTGGCGACGGAGGACACCTACGGCGGCGGCGGAGAGGACGATGTCCGCGGCCGGCGTGAGGACGGCGTCGAAGAAGTCGCGACAGCTAAGCGCTTCGTCGCCGGCGTCGTCGAGAGCTAGCGGTGGCGCTAGAGTTTTGATGAGGTGGAGAGGTGGAAGAAGGTTTTCTTTATAGCAAGGGGCATGTATTTATAAGGAAGTGTGCGGCACAGCGCAATTACGCAGGTGCCCCTGGCGGTTCACATCTGAGGGGCACGTGGCAAGCATGCAACATACTCAGAGTTGTCCCACATTCCCACGCCCGCCAGGCATGTCGGATGGTTGTTCCGGCTTCTCCGGATTTCAACCAATAAAGATAAATCATTTAAAACAGACTTAATGTTTATCTCTGTGTCTTTTGCTGACTAGGACGCAGAGAAGACATTCGACAGTTTCAATAGAATGCATATGATTTGGACAGATAGAGTTTGAGATAGAAAGCACAGAGTGATTAGGGTCCGATCACATTCACTTAGTTCAAAAGGTTCAAATAGGGAGACATAGCTATAAGTGAATGTTGTAGAGGACAGAACACTAGTACATATATATATCAGAAAGCAATCAAATCATCATAGTGAAGAGAATCATGAAGATAAGTTGAAGTTGAAGACAAACAAAATGCGAAGACATTGCAAAAATAACGCCATGAGTGAAACACTTCAAACCAAGAAATTTGGTGGTGGCGTTACCCACCGTATAGGAAGTATTAGACCCAGACACGGCGCACAATTATCGTGGCGCTCCGAAGTCAAATTCCACATTAATGTATTCACACTCAGAATGTAAGTCTTCATTAATTGAAGATATACTTTACTTCGTGTGTTGCACTCTAAGTCATCAACATGCATAAGTGTTAGGATGTGTGCCTGATCACAGGACATTTGAGGATTCCAAGATATTTAGCTCACACCATAACTTGCAAAACCTTTTCTCATCCAAGGGCTTTGTGAAGATATCTGCCAGTTGCTCTGCGGTGTTGACGTGAATGATGTCAATATCTTTCTTCATGACATGATCTCTAAGAAAGTGATGACGAATTTCAATGTGCTTTGTCTTCGAGTGCTGGACTGGATTGTTGGCAATCTTGATGGCGCTTTCGTTGTCGCATAAGAGAGGTACTTGTTTCAGATTGATGCCATAGTCCTTGAGAGTTTGCTTCATCCATAGAAGCTGAGTGCAGCAAGATCCAGCAGCAATGTATTCAGATTCAGCAGTTGAGAGTGACACACAGTTTTGCTTCTTTGAAGACCAACACACAAGTGATCGTCCCAGAAAGTGGCATGTGCCTGATGTAGACTTGCGATCCACCTTGTCACCAGCATAATCAGCATCCGAGAAACCAACCAAATCAAATTTTGAGCCCTTTGGATACCATAATCCGAGTGTTGGGGTGTAAGCCAAATATAGAAGAATTCGCTTCACAGCTAAGTGATGCGATTCCTTTGGTGCCACTTGGAATCGAGCACACATGCAAACACTAAGCATAATATCTGGCCTAGATGCACATAGATAAAGTAAAGAACCAATCATGGAGCGGTATACCTTTTGATCAAACTCTTTACCATTGTCGTCGGGACCAAGATGGTGTTTGGCTGGCATTGGCGTCGTATAGCCTTTGCAATCTTCCATTCCAAACTTCTTCAGACAATCTTTGAGGTATTTTTCTTGAGATATGAAGATGACATTCCTTTGCTGACGAATTTGAAGACCAAGGAAGAATTTCAGCTCACCCATCCTGGACATCTGATATTGCTCTTGCATCATGTATCAAAATTCATCACTATACTTCTGGTTGGTGCATCCGAAGATAATGTCATCCACATATATTTGGCACACAAACAGTTCACCATCATATGTCTTCGTGAAGAGTGTGGGGTCAAGGGATCCTGGTTTGAAGCCTTTGCTCTTCAGGAAGTCTTTGATCGTATCATACCAAGCGCGAGGAGCTTGTTTGAGGCCATACAGTGCTTTGTTTAGCTTGTACACCATATCAGGATGTTTTGGATCTTCAAAGCCAGGTGGTTGAGCTACGTACACTTCTTCTTCAATCTTGTCGTTGAGAAATGCACTCTTCACATCCATTTGATGTAGCAGAATGTTGTGGTGATTAGCGTAGGCTAGCAGTATACGAATAGCTTCAAGTCTAGCCACAGGAGCAAGTGTTTCATCGAAGTCAATTCCCTCAACTTGAGTATATCCTTGAGCCACAAGACGTGCTTTGTTTCTGACTACTTGACCATGCTCATTTTGCTTGTTTCGATATATCCATTTTGTACCAATAATGTTATGCTTGCGAGGGTCAGGACGCTTGACAAGTTCCCAAACATTGTTTAGCTTGAACTGTTGAAGTTCCTCTTGCATTGCTTGTATCCATTTAGGTTCCATATAGGCTTCAGCAACTTTCTTGGGTTCTGATATTGACACAAAAGAAAAGTGCCCACAGAAATTTGCTAACTGTGTTGCTCTTGAGCAAGTAAGTGGACCAGGTGCATTGATGCTATCAATTATCTTCCCAATTTGTACTTCATTTGCAACTCGAGGATGAATAGGACGAAGACTTTGCTCTTGCTGATCATTGTCATCATTTGGATGATTGTCTTCAGTCTGTGCATTGTCTTCTGATTGGTTAGGTGCAGAAATGATAAGTTCCTCTTTAGGCTGTGCTTCAGAAGGCATGATTTCACCAGTTCCCATCAGCTTGATCGATTCGCTGGGTGAAGCTTCATCTAGTGTACTTGGCAGGAGCTCTCTTTGTGAACCATTGGTTTCATCAAATCTCACGTCCACAGTTTCAACGATTTTGTAGAGATAGAGGTTGAAGACTCTGTAAGAGTGAGAGTCCTTTCCGTAGCCAAGCATGAAGCCTTCGTGAGCTTTAGGTGCAAATTTTGACTTGTGATGGGGATCCTTGATCCAGCACCTAGCTCCAAATACTCTGAAGTAGCTGACATTTGGCTTCTTGCCAGTAAGGAGCTCATAGGATGTTTTGTTCAGAAGCTTATGGATGTAAACATGGTTGATGATGTGACATGTTGTATCAATAGCTTCTGGCCAGAACTTTCTTGGTGTCTTGTACTCGTCGAGCATTGTTCGAGCCATCTCAATGAGGGTTTTGTTCTTGCGCTCTACGATGCCATTTTGCTGAGGAGTGTATGGAGCAGAAAACTCATGAGTGATTCCCATTGTATCCAGATAAAGATCAAGCTCTGTGTTCTTGAACTCAGTGCCATTGTCACTTCTGATATGCTTGATCTTCACACCATAATTGTTCATTTCTCGATTGGCGAAGCGTCTGAAGACATCTTGCACTTCAGTCTTGTAGAGAATTATGTGGACCCATGTGTATCTTGAGTAGTCATCAACAATGACGAAGCCATAGAGACAAGCAGTTGTTGTGAGGGTAGAATAGTGAGTAGGGCCAAATAAGTCCATGTGTAACAGCTCGAAGGGTTGAGATGTAGTCATGATTGTCTTCGAGGGGTGCTTTGCCCTTGTCATCTTTCCAGCTTCGCAGGCACCACACAAATGATCCTTCTTGAACTTGACACCCTTGATGCCTATGACATGCTTCTTCTTGACGAGTGTGTGTCAGTTCCTCATGCCAGCATGCCCCAGCCTCCGATGCCAGAGCCAGCATTCTGAAGCTTTTGCAAGAAGACATACGGCAAGCTGTGGACCTGCTGAGAAATCTACCATGTATAGATCATCTTTTCGATACCCTTCAAAGACTAGAGACTTGTCAGATTCCATTAGTACAAGGCAACGATATTTTCCGAATAGCACAATCATGTTTAAGTCACAAAGCATTGAGACAGACATTAAGTTGAAACCAAGGGATTCAACAAGCATCACTTTATCCATGTGTTGATCCTTTGAGATTGCAACTCTACCTAGACCCAATACCTTGCTTTTACCAGTGTCAGCAAACGTGATGTGACTCTTGTCTGATGGACGTAAGGTTGAGTCCATGAGAAGACTTCGATCACCAGTCATATGATTAGTGCATCCACTGTCAATAATCCATTCTGAAGCTTTTCGTGTCGTACCCTACAGTGCAGTTAGGAGGATAGGCTTCACAAAGAGTGTTGTGAAGCATAAGTATTTGACGCTCATAAGGATTATCACAGCATAGGTCAAGGTTAGGACACATAGTATGACTGGTAAGCAATTCAGATGTGAAATACATAGCAAGATCATTTTATCATGCGTCCTATAATGTGTTTTAGGTCCCCAGCAATAGTATCGGACGCCTTTGATTGCTGGCTGGAGACCATTCCCTACAAAATAAAGTTAATTATTCTTCACCACCCGCATCTTCAGGGGTGGTTTAGAAGCAATGAGTCTAAGTGCAGCATCTGAGAACTTCGGCTTTGAAGCCCTAGCAAATAGCCTTGTAGGAGATGAATGATACTCATATGAATAAGTAGAAAAGTTCTTCGTTCTATGAACATAGCGGTTTGAAGACACACGCTCATATTCATCAGTTTGAGTACGATTTCCCTGCAAAACATTGGCGTTAGGGTGACTCAGATGAGTCCTGTATCTGTATGAAGCCTTTGGGCCATATGAAGCCATAGGTCTGGGGTTTGTCTTCTTCCTTGGTGGTGTCATGATGACATTCAGAGGAAGATTCTCAACACACTGCTTGGGTACCCAGATCTTCTTCATAGGTGGTCCATTCCTGCAGTTAGTACCAATATACCTGGCAAACACTTCACCATTCTGATTTTTGAACAGTTTATAGTTTGCATCAAAGGATTCATCAATGATGATAGGGTTAGCGCAAGTGAAGCCAGATAAGGTGGATGGATCTACTGAAGGTTCCTTTGCAGCAACCCATGTGGTTTTGGGATACTGCTCAGGCTTCCAGTAGGAACCATCAACATTCATTTTCCTCTCGAACCCAACACCCTCTTTCCTAGGGTTTCGGTTCAGAATCTACTTTTTGAGGACATCGCAAAGTGTCTGATGTCCTTTCAGACTTCTATACATCCCTGTTTCAAGCAATGTCTTCAACCTAGCATTTTCATCAGCAATAGTAGTGGTATCCTCCGCAGAGGGGTTAGTTACCACATTTGTAGTTGAAGACAATGCAATAGTAGCAGCAGTGGAACATTCAGCAATAGAGGTAGCGTTATCACGCTCAATGCATTTTAGACATGGTGGTTCAAATCCATCCTGAGCGGAACTGATCTGTTGAGCGTGAAGTGACTCATTCTCTTTTTGAAGATCTTCATGAGCCACTTTCAATTTCTCAAGCTCTTGCTTCCTTTGAAGATAATCATAGGAGAGCCTTTCATGAGTGGTTGAGAGAGTTTCATGAAGACTTTCAAGGTCTTGGTACTTAGCATGAAGATTTTTTATGTCTTCAACTAAGGACTGTGAATGTGTCATTTCCGCATCCAACAGGTCATCACTTTTGTCTAACAATTTTTGAGTATGTTCCATAGCTTTTTGTTGTTCAGTTGCAATTTTAGCAAGAGTTTTGTAGCTGGGTTTGGATTCACAATCAGAGTCATCTTCACTTGATGTTTGGAAGTAAGCATCACGTGATTTTACCTTGGCACCACGTGCCATGAAGCAGTAGGTGGGAGTACAATCGTCCTTGTCATCAGCTTCAGCGTTGGTGTGGAAGTTAGTGTCTTCAGTGTTGAAGATGGACTTGGCAACATAGGCTGTGGCTAGAGCCAGACTTGCAACGCCAGGGTCGGACTCCTCTCTAGACTCCACCTCCACCTCCTCAGAAGCAGACTCCTCCTCTGAATCCATTTCCTTGCCAACAAAAGCACGAGCCTTGCCAGATGAGCTCTTCTTATGAGATGAAGACCTTGATGAGGACTTGGAAGAAGACTTTGAAGATTTCTTCTTCTTCTTGTCATCAGAATCATATTCCTTGCTCTTCTTCTTCTTCTTCTCATTGTCCCACTGTGGACACTCAGAGATATAGTGTCCAGGCTTCTTGCACTTGTGACATGTTCTCTTCTTGTTGTCATGAGTGGAAGCTTCATCATTTCTTGAGCTAGATCATGAAGACTTTCTGAAGCCTTTCTTCTTGGTGAACTTCTGGAACTTTTTCACAAGCATAGCAAGTTCCTTTCCAATGTCTTCAGGATCATCAAAACCGCAGTCAGATTCTTCTTCAGATGAGGAAACAACTTTTGCCTTCAAAGCGCGAGTTCGGCCATAGTTTGGACCATAGATATCTCTTTTCTCAGAAAGCTGGAACTCATGTGTGTTGAGCCTCTCAAGTATATCAGACGGATCAAGTGTCTTGAAGTCAGGGCGTTCTTGTATCATGAGGGCAAGGGTGTCAAAGGAGCTGTCAAGTGATCTCAGTAGTGTCTTGACGATTTCATGCTTGGTAATCTCAGTGGCGCCGAGAGCCTGAAGCTCATTTGTGATGTCAGTCAGACGATCAAACGTGAGCTAGACATTTTCATTATCGTTTCACTTGAAGCGGTTGAAGAGGTTGCGAAGAACACTGATCCTTTGATCTCTCTGGGTTGAGACGCCTTCGTTGACCTTGGATAGCCAGTCCCAGACTAGCTTCGACATTTCCAGAGCACTCACACGGCCATACTGTCCTTTGGTCAGATGACCACAGATGATGTTCTGTGCAGTAGAGTCCAGTTGAATGAACTTCTTGACATCAGTGGGGGTGACACCTTCACCAGTTTTGGGAACGCCGTTCTTGACGACATACTAGAGGTCGACATCAATGGCTTCAAGATGCATGCGCATCTTATTCTTCCGGTAGGGATATTCAGTTCCATCGAACACGGGGCAAGCAGCGGAGACTTTGGTTATCCTTGCAGTCGACATAGCTAAACTCCAGGTGGTTAAACCAAATCACACAGAACAAGGGAGTACCTTGCTCTGATAACAATTGAAAGTGCTAGTTATCGACTAGAGGGGGGGTGAATAGGTGATTTTTACGAAAGTCTTCAAAACATGGAAGTTTCGAAGACAAACAATAGAAATGGCCTAATTGATATGCCGCGGAAGATAAACTACACTAAGCAAGCCATAGTCAAGTATGCGATAATGTGAAAGTACAAAGACTAATAGCAGCTAGGTAGTAAGGATCAGGATGGAAGATAGTATGAAGCCAACAAACGATAGTAGTCAAGCAATGAAGTCAAACAGGTATGACAATTAAGCAATGACTTCACGAAGACAAACACTAAGTAAAGGGGGGAGAGGATAGAACCGGTCACTTGTTGAAGACACGGGATTTGTTGGACCAGTTCCAGTTGTTGTGACAACTATACGTCTGGTTAGGAAGGCTGAGATTCAACTCAGAAGACTATGTCTTCACCTTATTCCCCTTGAGCTAAGGACACCTAGTCCTCGCCCAATCACTCTGGTAAGTCTTCAAGGTAGACTTCCGAACCTTCACAGACTTCGTTCACCGGCGATCCACAATGACTCTTGGATGCTCAGAACGCGACGCCTAACCGGCTGGAGGATTCACAGTCCTCAAGTGTAATAAGTCTTTAGGTCACACAGACAAAAAGACTTTAGTGATGCCTAACACTCTTTGGCTCTGGGTGTTTGGGCTTTGTCCTCGCAAGGATTTCTCTCTCTCAAAGGCTTCGAGGTGGGTTGCTCTTAAACGACAAAAACCGTAAACTAACTCTGAGCAGCCACCAATTTATGGTGTAGGGGGGGCTATTTATAGCCGCACGGCAACCCAACCTGATATGTCCGAAATGACCCTGGGTCACTAAGGAACTGACATGTGTTCCAACGGTCAGATTTCAAACACACACGGCAACTTTACTTGGGCTACAAGCAAAGCTGACTCATCCAGCTCTGGATAAGATTTACTCTCATTGTCTTCGCTCGAAGACATAGGATTTTGGTTGAGCATCACTTCAGTCATTCTGACTTAGTTCACATGGACCCCACTTAACAGTACGGTGGTTCCTATGACTCAACAAAGAAGAAAAAGGAAACAGCGAAACGACACAGTCTTCGTGCTCCATAGTCTTCACTCAATGTCTTCTCAAGTCATAGTCTTCAATATGAATATCTTCACATACCACCATTATCGTTAATGTCTTCATACATTTTTAGGGGTCATCTCCGGTAGGTAAACCGAATCAATGAGGGACACTACCTGCGTTATCCTGCAATTCGCACAAACGCATTAGTCCCTCAACCAACTTTGTCGTCAATACTCCAAAACCAACAAGGGGTGGCACTAGATGCACTTACACAAAGGTTTAAGCTTGGGGGAGTTGATACATCTCCAACGTATCTACTTTTCTAAACACTTTTGCCCTTGTTTTGGACTCTAACTTGCATGATTTGAATGAAACTAATCCGTACTGACGTTGTTTTCAGCAGAACTGCCATGATGTTGTTTTATGTGTAGAAAAGAGAAGTTCTCGGGATGTCCTGGAAATCCACGGAGGCACTTTTTGGAATTAATAAGAATTTTTGGCGAAAGAATCAAGACCAGGGGGCCGACAGGCTGTCCACGAGACAGGGGGGCGCCCCCCCTCCTAGGGAGCGGCCTCCTATCTCGTGGGCCCCCTGGACCTCCACCGACCTCAACTCCAACTCCATATATTCACGTTCGGGGAGAAAAAAATCTGAGAGAAAGTTTCATCGCGTTTTACGACACGGAGCCGCCGCCAAGCCCTAATCTCTCTCGGGAGGGCTGATCTGGAGTCCGTTCAGGGCTCCGGAGAGGGGGATTCGTCGCCGTCGTCATCATCAACCATCCTCCATCACCAATTTCATGATGCTCACCGCCGTGCATGAGTAATTCCATCGTAGGCTTGCTGGACGGTGATGGGTTGGATGAGATTTACCATGTAATCAAGTTAGTTTTGTTAGGGTTTGATCCCTAGTATCCACTATGTTCTGAGATTGATGTTGCTATGACTTTGCTATGCTTAATGCTTGTCACTAGGGCCCGAGTGCCATGATTTCAGATCTGAACCTATTATGTTTTCATGAATATATGTGTGTTCTTGATCCTATCTTGCAAGTTTATAGTCACCTATTATGTGTTATGATCCGACAACCCCGAAGTGACAATAATCGGGATACTTCTCAGTGATGACCGTAGTTTGAGGAGTTCATGTATTCACTATGTGCTAATCCTTTGTTCTGGTTCTGTATTAAAAGGAGGCCTTAATATCCCTTAGTTTCCGCTAGGACCCCGCTTCCACGGGAGGGTAGGACAAAAGATGTCATGCAAGTTCTTTTCCATAAGCACGTATGACTATTTACGGAATACATGCCTACATTACATTGATGAATTGGAGCTAGTTCTATATCACCCTATGTTATAGCTATTACATGAGGAATCACATCCGGCATAATTATCCATCATTGATCCATTGCCTACGAGCTTTTCATATATTGTTCTTCGCTTATTTACTTTTCCGTTGCTACTGTTACAACTACTACAAAAACCCAAAAACATTTATCTTTACTTTTGCTACCGTTACCTTTATTATCATACCACTTTTGCTACTAAATACTTTGCTGCAGATACTAAGTTATCCAGGTGTGGTTGAATTGACAACTCAACTGCTAATACTCAAGAATATTCTTTGGCTCCCCTTGTGTCAAATCAATAAATTTGGGTTGAATACTTTACCCTCAAAAGCTGTTGTGATCCCCTACACTTGTGGGTTATCATATAGATGATGTCGTTTTCTTACCATTTGCTATTTTTGGTGGATGTTAACCCTGTTGTAGTTAACATTGGCTTTCCATGTACTTACCCAGGGCTACAATGGGGGATGCTGTTGTTTGCCATCGAGGTTAGCTGCATCCCATGTCTTATACACCATCTGTTCCTAAATTGAAGTATTTAGAGATTCCACATAGACTACATAAGGAGCAAAATGAGTGAATCTAGATTCTAATCTAAACTATATCTATAATTCTATATACATCCATATGTAGTTCATATTGAAATCTCTAAAAATACTTGTACATAGGAATGTAGGTAGTTGTATTTTACATCATCTGTGCAATCCCATTTAGCTTCTAACATTTACTGGTTTCTTCTAACATTTACTGTTTACTCTATTAGACCTCATGATCTGATATTTTTCTCTTTTCAGTGGTTTCCGAAGCTATTTACTAATGATTACCTTGCAAACTACATGACCGGAGTGGAGGCAACTAAGGTTAAAGTATATAATTTATGCTACCATGATAATGCTCTAGAAGTCTTCCTGAAGGCGGTGAAGGATGAGCGGGCGATCGTCACAAGGGGTTGGACAAAAGTTGTTCGTGCCTATGGCATGCAGGAAGGCACATTATGGGCATTCCACTTCTTCAACAACATCGGCAGTCAAAATGATTTACACTTGTCTCTTCACCTTTACCGCATGTAAATATTGTGGTTCATCATAGTTAAGTGTTATCTAATCCTGTAATTACTGAACATATTGTACTGACAATTTTATTTATGGATTCGGTGTTGCACCATTGTGCTGAGAATTTGAATTGCATGTTTCATATTTCAAAAATTCCAATTCGAATAATAAATTACAGCCAAAAAAATTCTATAGGAGTGATAAAATAATGTGCACACGGTTAGAAAGAAAACAGCATGTGCAATGAAAAAAGAAAACAGATGGTTCTTTGACGTGAAACGTTTGCGATGCCCTTCGGACGCACACACGGTTTCGTCTCACATGCGTGTGCGATTCATGGTAATATGGCAGACGTTTCAAACTAGTGTGCGTGTGCGATAGGAATACCAATCGCACACAGTTATGAAAATGTACACGTTGGCGTTAGTAGAGGCAGCGCACACATTTTACATTCTTGAACCGTGTGCAATAATGTACCTATCACAAACATATCGGCAGATTAAATGTTTATGTCCACCTTTTTCACACGACTATAGCAGCCTAATCATTTGGGATGTACATAAGAACGGAAACATACTCCTTGGATTGACTGTGTGTGATATACATATGAACGGAAATGTTTTTCTGGGATTCACCATGTGGGATGTACATACGAATGGAAACAATTGGGTTTTCATGCCTTGCCCGATCGCACATGAGCCAGCTTGTGTGCCAGGAGGGCCTATCCCCGACGGTTTCTGGGTCGTGTGGGAAGGACCCCCTATCGCCCCCACTCACTTGGCGACGGTTCCAAATGCTATCGTGGAAAGGGGTTTAAAATCATTTGTATAGCACTGGCGCGTACCAGTGAACACAGGGAGAGGCACCAATATCGTGAGACCTCATGCGTGATGGAGAGTGTGAGGTGGCATGCTCCTACAATTTAGGATAGATTCGATGCACAGATAGATAGAAATAAAGGGGAGAGGATGTTAGGAGCCGCAAGGTTGGGTGTTGTTCGCAAGAAAGTATCACTGTATGGAGGGCGGTCCTCAATGGATACAGTCGCCAACCTCACAATAGCGTGATTGGCAAGTCTGTAGCAAGTTTAGCGAAGGAGAAATTCATGGATGTAGAAGTTGTACCGTTGATGGATTCGAATATGCACACAACGCTGACAGTGTGTGTGTCCGCCACTGGGAGGAACGCACACATCATCAAGAGTTGGGAGAGGCAAAGAGTTAGGATATATAGGGCGGGTTTGGTTACCTGCATCGCTTTTTGCCCATTTGCATAGTTGTCCCAGTTGGGTCTGACTGAGCAAATGTAGGCCAAAAATCAACATCTGCACTTAGTTTGGTTGTCTGCATGTCATCTCCCTGCATTGTAATGATGCCTCTACACACCGCCTTTGGTTGCTTGCATTGTATGTGCTCACACGGGTGCATGTTGTTTGGTTGCATACGAGCGTAGAGTTATGCTCACCTTGTACCCTACTTAGTGAGCTTACTACTACACATTACACACGATCACACCGAGCACACCAACGCCACAACACTACTATGACGATGAACTGGACAAAGATGACGAAGTTCTTCAGCCCTAACGGTCGATCCACCTTCTTGCCAACCTCAACCTTTCTACATGAATGCTCTCGCACATACTTGGAGTAAGCATCTTCTGCCCCCTGTGTAGTCTTAAACCCTCCTCTATGGTTGTTGTCATTGTACCCTGAAACTTGTTTGTTGCAAGCTTCCCATGAACTGTAAACCCCTAGAACCCTACCTTCGAACACCACATACCACTTGCCGGCCCTGACAGTGCAAACGAGAAATAGGTTCAGGAAACAAGCATTGGAACACACAAACAACAAGCAATGAAGAACTCTAGGAGCAAGCAATGGAGCAGAAGAGCATTAGTAAGCATGCATGATCATAGCAAGTTCAACCTACCACTACTTTGGTGTCATCCTACCACCACATCCAAAAGAGGATGTCATCCTACCACCGCAAGTTCGTGATCACCGCCAGGATATCACCGTGAGGGGTTAGTATATACCACCTCACCAAAATATACAGACCCTAAGATTGTTTTCAAGCCCTAACTACACAAAATATAGGTCATCGTCGTCGTCGTCGTCCTTGTCGCCGTCGCTATCGAGGATCATGCACGCCATCGCCACCAGCAGAAGAAGCACTAGTAGTAGTGCTTGCCCAGCCAGGTCCTCAGCCAGAGCACCATGTGGTCTGCTCCCATGTCAACAAACCCAACACCCTAGGCTTTGTTGTCCAGCAGGTGGCTGAGAGCCACCATGAGGGGCTCTAGGTTGAAGCCAGTCTGATCCATGACGGCGCTGTAGAGCTTAGGGTGGACGTCCACACTCTTGCTCTCCCTGATGGCGGTGGCCACCTCCTTCACTACCTCAGTCATGCTACTGAAGAAGCTCAGCTCCTTCTCCATGAAGCTTGCTCGCTTCCTCTTCCTATCAAGCACCGGAACGTGCTCACAATCCTTCTCAGGAACAGCAACGTTGATGGTGTCTGACTCCTGGGTGTCTGGATACTCCGGCATTGGTGAGCCCAGAGGCTGATCAGAGCCCATGGCATGCTTTGCCGGTTGCCAGCCCAAAGGAGAAGATCTGCTGCATCTAGTGGTAGCTCTAGATAGGGGTGTTGAGGAACTCTGCGTCCTTTGGGTAAGCCTAAGAAGAAACAGGGCAGACAAGTTAGTTAGTATGGCAATCATCATAGGCTTGAATTGCTCGTCTATTAGAATGGCATGGTTTTTGAGCTAACCGCGACATGGCCTTGGTAGTGCTCTGCCTCCAGAAGGATTGAGTAGGTGTCCTCATCCCATGAAGCACCGTTGAGGTCTACAAGCTTGGACGCGGTGATTCACCTAGCTCTCCACTTCCTCAGGTGGTTGTACACCTGGGTCGAGGTGACCTCCTATCCACAGAAGTCGAACACCAGCTTTGCAACAAGGTTCAAGTGCACCTCCTTGAAGCCCTTGTCAGTCCTCACCCCCTAGCTACAATCTCACACATCTTGTTAAGCACAAAGTGGAGAGGAACGGCTGCCATTTCATGTTGTTCCCCCTGCCATCCTTCTTCTCCTTTGTTGCCGCCTTTTGAGCAGCAGCATGAACAACGGCATTGGGTTGAGCTAGCACAAATGGAGGAACGGTAGGCGACACCTTGAAAACCTCTGAATCAAGAGGCATCTGTTCCATAGGAGGCTGGGAGTCCTCAATGTAGGATGGCGGGAACTAGCTCTTGGAAAGCACAAGGGCCTGACTAAACTCTTGCATGGTCATGTCCTACAAACACAAGTGTCATCAACACCACAAGACACTAAACATGGGCAGTATGAACTAGTAGTACAACATGGACAGATCGAACTAGCAATACATCTTGGACAGATCAAACTAGCAGTACATCATGGACAGATCGAACTAGCAGTAACACATGCACAAGCATGCCACAACATAACATAGCACTAATCATGGAGAACAGAGCACTAATCATGGACACATGGATGATCTTGTTCAACACTTGCACACTAGCATACCACCAATTCATCCATGACCACTAACTACCAACACTTCCCCACATGGAAAGAACCTCTGGCATGCTCCAAATCCATCACAACTAGCTACTACAACATCATAGTCAAACAGATCGGATAACCTCCTTAGCACATGGACAGATCTAGCTAGAACTAGAAGAGAGGAGGTGGTGATTGAACTTACAGACGTCATCGAAACGACCGCGGAGGAGGTGCCTGGCATGTCGGAGAGGAGCAGGAGTCAACCTGCCCCTGCAGTCAACCGGTCGCCAGAGTAGATGTGTTGCTTACCTCTTCGTCGAAGTGGATCCGCGCCGGAGGGAAAGCTCTAGAGGGGGAAATGGTGGCAGGAATTTTGCCTCGGCGGTGACCCTCGATATATAGGGCGACCGAATCGGCGGGCGGTGACTCGAATTCGTCCCGCCGCTTTTTGGAGATGCGCCATCATTCCTGCCATCTCCCTCCCCTACACGGCATAGTGTTTCCCTCCCTTGCATCGCTCAAGCCTGGTTCGTTGTAAACGGCCAATTCGACCGTTCCTAGCGGACCTGGCTGAGGGGTTCTTTGAGGTTCGTGCTATGCGGGCCAAACAGTAAACACAGGCATCCAAACAGCCAAATTTTTCCCGCACGGGCCTGGCCCGACCTAATGCAGGCTACCAAATGCGTCCATAGTGGATGGTGGGTACATGCCTGGAGTTTCTACTTTATGGGCCTAACTAAGGCTTTTACTGTTAGTTTGCCTGCTTAACAAGATAACACCTAGGTCCACCTATGGAGCAATGCCTAGTAAGGGCAGGGGCAAGCAGAGGCCGCGGGTGACGGAGCAAAAAATCGCCAAAAAAGTGTGAAATCTGGAATGTTCGTATGCGCAATCGTACAGCTGACGAGCTCAAATCGCGGTGGAGACTCGTACTAGCCAAGTCTTACTGTATTTTAATTAGAAGATATCCCGTGCGTTGCGGTGGAAATATGTTATAATATATTTCAATAGATTTGGTTGTATGAAAATTTTGGATTAATAATATATGAGAAAACTAAAAATACATATTATATATTATTTTTGATTATTGTATAGTTGAAATATACTTATTGACTATAGCTAGTATAATATAATGGAATTTTCCATCCATATTGGATGGGCCTTTCATGAGGTGACATGTGCGCATGTTGAAATAAATATAATTAGTGGAGATCAACTAATAACGAAAATTAATTCTCATGCATGTTGTGGTGTGTCTTTGATAATGTGGCATATGTGCATGTTAAGATAATAAGAGTAGTGGTGATGAACTATTTGGTATATAAGGTAACCCGTTTTCTATGTGGAATATGCATGCACTCCTACCTCCTCAGACCAGGAGTAAAGCTACATTTAAAATGGTTACTTAATTTTAAACTAGACCAACAGGGGGAGGGTATGACACATGTTTTTTTGAGAAATCTCGCTCATTTTATTGATTCAAAACAATGTTCATAGGTACATGGCTTGGGTCATCAGGAGTACCCAACCAAACATGTCTACCTATACCAAGATTACATGCAAATTTAGCGAGATTATGAGCCTCGAAATTAAAGTTCCTCCGCTCATGAACAAACGAGCAAGAATAAAAACTAGCTCCATAGTCTATTATTTCATGTATTACAACTGCATTGGGACCTCATATCCCTCCATTCATATCGTTCACCACCCCTTGGCAGTCTGAAGCCACCAGAATATCATGCTCATTCAGGTCTTCTGCAAGAGAAAAAGCCTCCCTACATGCATATGTTTCCAGGATCATTAGGTCCAGAGTGCCCCCAAACACAACTGCTGAAGAGCCTAGAAAATTGCCATTTGAATCTCGACATATGGCAGCAGCCACCCCAACGCGTCTGTTCCTTGCTAGCGTGTCGTCAACATTGATCTTCATGTGACCAGCTGGTGGTGGAATCCATCGGCGCTGCTGTACAGACACAACAGGTACCTGCGAACTAAGTTCGCTTATGGAGATCTGTTGTAGCTCCTGTAAGTAAGAGTCCGCATGATCTAGTGCCTCATGAAGTTCAAACAACCAGTTCTTCGCACTTGGCTCCAAATTTTCCGTCATCTTTGAAACAAGTGGTTCATCTGATAAGGCCCATATGCACCTTGACACCGTACATGACAAGAGAGCATACCTCCACTAATCTTGGCATCCGCACAGCGGGCAGGCACTCCGCGTCGCCATATTCCGCTTATGTAGGATGTTAGTATTAGGAATCGAATGTCGTGCGAGACGCCACAAAAAAACTCTTATCTTTGATGGCACCGCCAATTTCCACAAGCGAGTCCAAGCTTTCTCTTCTGTGGTATTGGATGATGAATCGCCCCTTCCTTCTAGCCAGGCTTCCCGTTGAAGTTTTGTCGTGACCAAAAACCTGTAAGCCGAGCTAACTGTAAATCTGCCTTTCCTTTCTGGGTACCATGCCCAGGAATCTTCGGTGTTTCGGGTACACACCGGTATCATTAGGATTGCTTCAGCATCGAATGGGAGGAACGCTAAATGTATCAAAGGTTCATTCCATGATGCAGTTGCTAAAGAAAGTAGTTCTGACACTCTCCTGGGAGGCACCGCAACTAACGAAGCAATTGGCTTTGGTGTTGTTTCCTTAGGGATCCAATTATCTTCCCAAAAGTGAGTTGTTTGGCCATTACCAATCCTTCGCATATATCCTTGCTGCAGCACATCCCGACTCTCTAATATTGCACGCCATATTTGAGACAAGCAAGATACCAACTCTGCCTCAAGAATTGTGGTATTTGGAAAATAAGATGCCTTTAAAATTCTTGCACTTAGAGTCGCCGGTTCCTGAAGAACTCTCCATGCTTGCCTGGCAAGCAGTGCCAGATTGAACAATTCAAGGTCTCTAAACCCTACGCCCCCCAAATACTTTGGCCTCGTCATGACATCCCAGGAGACCCAATCTGGTTTACATTCTCCTTGTTTACACCCCCACCAAAACTTTATAGTTAGGGATGGCAATGGGTAGGGTATGAGCGGGTACAACCTCCTTTTACCCAAACCCATACCCATAGAAACCTTCTATACCCACCCACTACAATATCCATGGGTATAAATCGATACCCATGCCCATACCCATCAGGTATCCTATACCCAATGGGTATCCAATGGGTACAATCTATAGTATTTAAATTTATAAAAAAATAGATAAATGTGTCTAAAATTCAAGTGATGATAAGTGAGTAGTATAGCACCGACGCAGCCTCCTCCGGTGGGTGGCCTCTTGGAGGAATCAAGCGAGTATGAGCAACGGTTGGTGGAATCTCGACGTAGTGGGACACGGCTATGGGAATTGGGCATCACTAGATCGAGAGATGGACAAGAGTTTTTGACGACGAGAATTCAAGATTTCATCTTTTCGAGGAGACATATATGATGTAGGGGGAGTGGTGAGAAAGCGTGTGTGAGCATATGAGCTATGGCCGGTTTAGGGAATACAAGATTGAGGGATGGGCCATGGGAGTTGGATGTTGACACCACATTTCATAGGACTTTTTTTCATTTATTAAATTTTTGTGGGTATCCATTGGGTTATCCATGGGTGCAATTTCATACCCATGCCCTACCCATATATTTGCGGGTATGGATACCCATCACCCATGGGTACAAAACCTCTTCATGTCTTGCCCATGCCCATTGTATTCGGGTAGGGTACCCGCGGGTACCCATACCCATGGGTAAAACTGCCATCCCTATTTATAATGATGGTTTTTATGTGGTCACACAATCCTCTTAGCAACTTGAAACAAGACATAGAAAATACCAGGATAGCTTGGGCTACGGGTTTTATGAGTACCTCCTTACCTCCCGTTGACAAGCACTTACTCATCCATCCTTTCACTTTATTCCATACTCGATCACTCAAATATTTGAAAGTCCCTTTCTTGAAGTGCCCCGCATTAGATGGCATTCCCGGATATTTGTCGTTCAGTGATTCATTAGGGACTTGCAAAAAGCCCTTTACAGCATTTCAGACTATCTCTGAACATCCTCTGCTAAAAAAGATGGATGACTTATCCTTATTGATTCTCTGTCTCGATGCCATGCAATATGTATCCAATGGGTTTGAAACCAATTCCGCTCCATTAGTACTTGCCCTGAAAAACAGCACGCTGTCATCCGCGAATAAAAGATGGTTCACTGATGGTGCCAATGGTGTCACCTTAATGCATATGAGCTGGGATAACTCGTTCTGAGACTTTAGTAAGCATGAAAGGCCCTCCGCTGCCAACAAGAAAAGATACAGTGGTATCGTATCTCCCTGTCGAATACCACGTGTGGGTTTGAAAACCTCTGATATAACCCGGTTGAACATTACTGAGAAGGAAACTGAGCTAATCATGCTCATAATAATTGTAATCCACTATGGAGCAAAACCTAGCTTATCCATAATAGCTCGAAGGTAGGACCACTCCACTCTATCATATGCCTTCATCATGTCTAGCTTTAGAGCATAGTAGCTATTATTTTTGGATCTATTCCTCTTCATAAAATGAAGGCACTCATAAGCTGAAATTATATTATCCGTGATTAGCCTACCTAGCACAAATGCAGACTGCTCTTCAGATATGATGTCGGGAAGAACAATCTTGAGAAGATTCGCAAGCACCTTGGAGGCAATCTTGTAAAAGACATTGCACAAACTTATAGGGAGGAATTGTGAAAGTGAGAAGGGGTTTGTTACCTTCGGGATCAATACCAATAAAGTATCATTCAGGCACTACAGGCTTTCCTCACCCCTAACAATTCTAAGCACAGCCCTAGTCACAGCATCGCTGCACACATCCCAATGTCGCTGAAAAATGCGCCGGAAAACCATCTGGACCCGGTGCCTTAGTTGGAAACATTTGAAAGAGCGCCGCTTTGACCTCCTTCTCATCATATGGAGCCAACAAGCTTGCATTCATTGCTGGAGTAACTTTGACAGGAATGTGTTAAAGCATATCGGCCACCACTTGGACGCCCTCTGGTGAGTAGAGATTCTTATAGAACTCGAGGACTAGCTGCTGCATCTCAGTAGGATCATCGGTCAACAGGTTGTCTGGTTTCTGTAGTGCCTTGATCAAATTCTTTCTTCTTCGCATCAACGCCCTCATATGAAAAAAGTGTGTATTGCGATCTCCTTCTGACAACCATTGCACACGAGACCTCTGGCGCCACATTAGCTCTTCACGCATGTACAGTTCAATCAACATGTCATTTATCTTAACTTCAACATGTGACGGACCCTCTCTTTGTGGTTGACCCCACAACTGCTCGAGCTCTTCTTTAAGTTTCCTGATTTCACCACGAACGCTACCAAAAGTCGCCCTTGACCAGTTGCTTAGATTCTGCGCTAGAGCATCGAGCTTCATGTGAACGTCATTCACCGTTAGATTGTGACCATTGGGCTCCCATGCAGATCGGACGGTCGGCTTTAATTTTGCATGCGTATCCCACATAACTTCATAGTGAAATAGCATGTCACCCTTCTTTCCCTGCGCAGGCGCTAGGTTCAGCAAGATGGGGCTGTGATCAGATGTGGTTGTCGTGAGATGTTGCACCCCCGCGTGGGGAAATTATTCACACCATTCAACCGGCCCTAGTGCCATGTTGAGACGGACTCACGTGTAAGTGCCACCAGCCATTCTTTTCTCGTATGTCGATCGCGTGCACTGAAACCCAGGTCTACGAGTCCGCATATATCTACGGCATCTTGGAAGCCCTGTATTTGTGATTGACTTCTAGTGCCAACTCCATCATGCTCGTTGTGCCGAAGCACCTCATTAAAATCATCGATGCAAACCCAAGGCATGTTCGGGTATGACACACATGTGAATCCACTAATTTTCGCCCACAAGATTTGAACACGCGTAGGCAGAGAAGCGCCACTGCGCTCTCACCACTGGGCTATGAGCCCATCCACGAGGTTAATTCATATTTTTTTACAAACAAACTAATGTAGAGGATTATGATTGATAATAAAGGGTTGGGGGATACCTGTTAAATTCAGGGGATAATAGTTTGAAAAATAAAGTAAAACATGTATAGATTTTTGTAGGTGTAGCATTATTACCGAACCAGCACGTACGTCGTTTGGGCGCGAGTCGGCCGTACCTACCTCTACCGACCACTGAGAAGTTCTTGACCTTTCTTCCTTCCTTTCTTTGCGCATCCATCCACGTAGGCATTCATGGGGCAGAACTTCCATTTGAAATGTATTTCTGGTGGAACCAGTCGTATCTGCAGGTCACTTTCTCCATGCAGGTGCAGCTGGCTACAGGATAGAACCAGTAATCAATATGAACAGATTTTTGCAGCTGAACGTGGAGTAGTATAACAGAGAATTTTCCATCTGGATGCCTGATGATGCCGGCATTATTGCACGGTAGCGTGTCTTCGAGCAGCTTAAATTGCAGCCAATTGGCGAATAAACTGTGTACATGACAACGCAATTTTACCACATCCACATCACCACGAAGCAACGACTAGAACAACTCAGCCAATTATATACCGTGCGCGTCTCCATCATCAGCAACACCTAACCTATCGAGGTTATAAATATAATGCCATGCGGTTGGTCGTCTCTTTGGCAATTTGCCGCTTTATTTTCGATGAACAACCAAAGTGGTGTGTAAAAGCTGACGAGGTTTGGGCATATATCACATGGCTGAAGGTAGAAAAGGAACGATTTTCTTTACAAAAGAAATTGGTGGTGCGTGTAAAAGTTAACCACGTTTGGTCATATGGCACATGGGCTGAAGCGCATATGTTACTTGCCCGGTCCTATTATAAATCCCACACAACATGTCATCTTTTTGGCCTTTTCTGTTCCAATCTTTGCTCGGATTACACCTTTACTTTTCCATTTGTGCTTTGTTAGTGCATCCACAACGTATACCAAATTTCTGGTGCCAAATGATAAAGTAGCTTTGGGCATCCCTTCTCACCATTGTGGAGGTAGTGGTAAATTAGGGAAAAGAGGAAACCGGTGCTTCCTCTTGCTCCGATGCCAATTCTTCTCTGTGGAACACTAAACCAGCAACAGGTAATATGAATCGGGGAGAGTAGCATTCTTTCTCCCAGCTTCCAACAAGAATCATGCAAGGCCCAGGAAGGTTCTTGCAAGAAGAGAGAACATGAGTTTTTTATCATGTTGTACTCAATATTGGGCCCTACTGTACATAGATTTTGTGCAACTGATTGTGGATTAGTATAACGGAGAATTTTTCATTTGGGATGTCTGATAATACGGGCATTGTTGCACGGTAGCATGTCTTGGAACAACTTAAATTGCAGGCAATTGGCCAATAAACGGTGAACATGACAAGGCAATTTTACCACATCCACATCACCACGAAGCAAGGATTAAAACAACTCAGCCAATTATGTACCGCCCGCGTCTCCATCATCAGTAACACCTAACCTATCGAGATTATAAATATAATGTCATGCGATTGGTCCTCTCTTTCGCAATTCGTCTCATTATTTTTGACAAATAACGAAAGTGGTGTGTAAAAGCTGACCGCGTTTGCACATATAACACAGGGCTGAAGGTAGAGAAAGAACAGTTCCTTTTCAACAACAAAAAAAGTCAGTGGTGTGTGTAAAAGTTACCCACGTTTGGTCATATAGCACAGAGGAACATATTTCTTGCCCGGTCCTATTATAAATTCCACACGGCATAGCATCTTTTTGTCATTTTCTGCTCCAATCTTTGCTCAGATTACACCTTCACTTTTCCATTTGTGCTTTATCATTATTATGATCTGGTCAGCTCAGCTTGCACTAAGATATAAGGACTTGTTTATGTTAGGCAACGACCCTGTGCTCCCCGTGGTGAGAGCCGGGAGGGACGTTCCAATGCCGGCAGATCACGGCCGGGGACGATGATGATTGCCAACGATTGCGACAGCCCAACTACTAACACTTCTGAAAGAGATTAGTTATTTTTAAAAGAAAAATAATTAGCAGGCAGGCACGGGTGGGCAGACTGTCAGCGGCACCACGGACAAAAAGTGTGCTCCATGCCGACTTCATTGACGTGATGTGCTGCGCACGCCCGTACGTCTTTTGGCCGTCTTGCTCCGCTGGATCGATGGGAACAGACAAATTATTACAGGACAGTGAGCACGCACTAATTCCATGGGGCCTTGTGGGTAGCTGCCTGTCATTTAGCTCAAGAGGGAACAGTTAGTTAATGGCAAGGGAACAGTCTCTGAGATGCAGCTTAGACCGCTGTTTTCATAAATATAAACGGTATAGTAAACTGCTGCTGCCATCTTAACAGGGCTTGTGGCTGTAAAATGTTCCAGACTGTGTTCCGTTTAGAGTTCAACGTTGTACAGCCATAAATTACCACGGTGAAACCACCTATGAACAACCCGCACCAAGTATCTGCGGAGCGGTCCGCTAATGTTAGCATCATTCGTTGGCCTCGAGGAGAGGTTGAACCACCAGCGCAAGGTCTGTTAGGCAACATAAAATAACAGAATGTGTCGGTTTTTGTTCCATTTTCTTTCGTTAATTACTTGACAATTTTCTTCTTTTTAATGAATGATGAAGTAAATCTTTTGCGAAACTATATTTTACAAACGAAACGATTCAATCCACTGGCCGTGTTGCACCTAGCCCTACGTACAGATGGTCTGATTTGCAGTATCGCGCAACAATCAGTTGAAAGATGTCGTGTGCATAGCAGCACTCATCTTTGCATCGGTTTCGATAGGAAAAAAGAAGCCAACCACTCTAATCAAACCCTGCTTAGATATTTTTGTTTCGTTTGTTTGGCTAAACAAGACTACTAGATATCTGTACTTTTCATCCATACTATCTCTGTTTGTTTAGGAAGGCATGCAATGTATCATCATAAATAGATATTTGCATAAAAGTACTCCATAAATTATAATCTCTAGTAGAACAATTATAGCAGAATTAAAAAGGAGTGGGCGAGGGAGCAGTTGCCCAACCAACCAAATCTGACTCGGCCAAAACCACCTTCCACGCGTCACGTCACGGGCACGGCCTCCTGCACTGGGTCTATGGGCCTGAGCCCATCGCCACCGTCCACTGCTCGATCGGCGCGCATCAACGGCAGACGTCAGCGGCCTCGGGCCCCACGGCACCCTCAGATCTATCCTACAACTAGATTCCTGTGGTGGGTGCGCCGGGTCCACGTACCGAACACGTCCACGTCGCCCAGGTCAACCGTTTCCAGCCCGGCCCATGGGCCGAGTCTACCCGCGCCGTGACGGAAACCCCCGTGCCCCTGCCCTCTGGCTGCTTCTTCTCCCTGCCGGAGTCGCCCGCCCCATTAAAACCGTGGGAGAAGGAGAAGCTTCTCCTCCTCCTCCTCCTCCCGCCCCGAAATCCGCACCCGAATTCCGAAACCGAGAGGTGAAAAATCTCCGCCGGGAACGAAATTCCCCGATACTTCGCCTCGTACGTGCCTGCCTGCAAGTAAGAATCATTGTCGATTGAACTTCTCTTCCCCCTTGTCCAATTCGCGAATTCGGCGTTCGAGCGTGGCGGCGCTTTGCTGCTGCTTTGTTCACTGACTTTTCCTGCGCGGATTTTTTCAGCGGATTTCGGGCCTGGAGCTTCGCTGGTGAGATCGATCCCGGAGCCGGAGGGGATGTCAGGGCCCCTCGACCGATTAGCCAGGCCATGTGAGTACAAAAAAGTGTTTGTTTGTTTCCTTTTATGGATATAATTGTTGCTGGTTAGGGTGTTTACTTCCTTTTTCGAACTTGGAGGAACCAATTTCCTAGGGCTCAAAGTTTCTGGGTCCTCTCGCTCTTCCCTGTATGAACTTAGTTTTTTTTGTTTTTCTTCAATTTTCAATGTTTGGGGTTAAATAGGCTCGTATTTTGATTATTTCGATCCTCGAATAGTTATATGGATTGTAGGATTTGGGGCTACCGGGAGCATGTTCTTCATTTAACAGTAAAAGTCTACATGTAAAAATACCCGACTCCTGTGTGAAAAAAGGAAAAATCTTCGAGCAGAAGTCTGCTCTGTTTTCAGTTGTTTTTACTTGGCATCACTAAAGGATGTATTATTATATCCCCTATACTCTTACAATGGGAGTGACAGCTTACCTAATGCGTGAATGTTACCTTCCTTTAATAGGTAATCATTGTCAAAGATAACTACACAAGACTAAATTGTTGAGTATAGAAAAATGCAGAGAATTAACATATTGTGTTTTTGATGCCACGTGTATAAACCAAGAAAGTTCTAAACCATCCAACTAATAATCAGTGCTACTGTTTTAACAAAAACAACTAATAATCAGTGCAAGGTTCTTGCTGCTTGCACTCTGTATGGTGCTGGACAAAATTGACGACACTGTCCCTTTTTGCAAGCCACCCTTGCTGAATCTTCATACTAGCACCTGTAATCACAAAGTGTTGTTTTAGCATACGGGTAACTGTATTTGGCATGGGTTCTTGCTGTAGTTCCTTGCAGAGCACTATTATCTAGCTAGCCCACTAATTTGTTTTTGTTACTAGAGTAACTGTATCTCTGCTTTTGCTTTGACTACAATATGGAATATTAACATATTATTACTGGGCGCAGCTTTTGAAGGATTTACACATAATGATGGAAAGAAAGAGAGCAGATCGGATGCAGACAACTCAGAAGGAGAGAAGAAGACTAAAATAGCCTCCTTCAAGAAGAAGGCAATTAACGCAGGGAACAAATTCAGACATTCCCTAAGGAGGAGAAGCAAAAAGAAGAATGAAAATCAGATTTCCATCGAGGACATAAGAGATGTTCAAGATCTACAGGCCGTTGAAGCATTTCGACAGTGCTTGCTTGATGAGGACTTGTTGCCGCAACAACATGACGATTACCACATGATGCTGAGGTACAGAATCTGCTGGTTTCAGGGTCTTAATCTGACCGTATGATCTGGATTTCTTTCCAATAGCCCCACCTTAGGAAACCGTGTACCAATGTCCATTGCCTATGTTTGCTCAAGAGGCTATCATTACAGACATTGATAGTTGTTTTGATTTTCGAAAAAAAAAAGATAATTGTTTTACTGTCTGATGTTTATTTATATCAATCATGTGTAGGTTCCTGAAGGCACGGAAGTTTGATGTTGAGAAGGCAAAGCTTATGTGGTCTGATATGCTTGCATGGAGAAAGGAATTTGGGACCGACAATATAGAGGTAAAGCAGAAACTTGTACAAATGTAGTATTACATGGATTTAGCATTTTTCTTGCTTAAGAGTAACTTCAGGATGTTGACACTTCTGTTTTTTTTTTCCTCAGGAATTTGATTACTCTGAGTTAAATGAAGTTATGAAGTATTATCCACAGTTTTACCATGGGGTGGATAAAGATGGAAGACCTGTCTATGTAGAGTTAATAGGAAAAGTTGATGCCAACAAGGTGGTGCAAGTAACAACTATAGACCGATATGTGAAATATCATGTCAAGGAGTTTGAGAAATGTTTCCAGATGAGATTTCCAGCTTGCTCAATTGCTGCAAAACGGCACCTGGACTCGTGCACTACTATTCTGGATGTGCAAGGCGTGGTATGGCTCTTTACAAAACATTGCTCTCAAGTCTCAACCTTGAAAGTCACATTTTTTAAGACTTTGTAATTGACTACTTTTCTGTAATTCAAGGGATTGAAGAACTTCTCGAAAACTGCAAGGGAACTAATCACCCGACTGCAGAAGATTGACAGCGACAACTACCCAGAGGTAGGTGATCCTGTGATGGATGTTGGGCCACAATTTCAGTTCTATCATTTCCGTTCTTAAAGAATTATTATTTCCTGTCATGTGGGCTTATCATTATATTTCTCATGGCCCAACAGTACGGTATCTAACGTGTTCAGAATGCTGCTGCAGACATTATGCCGGATGTACATAATTAATGCTGGTCAAGGCTTCAAGATGTTATGGGGCACAATAAAGTCTTTTCTTGATCCGAAAACTGCTTCAAAGATTCATGTAAATAATTCTATTATGTATGATTGATTTGATGCATAGTTGTTAATCGATTCAGTACACAGATACTAACTATATTTCAATCTTTTTACTTGAAGGTTCTTGGAACCAAGTACCAAAATAAGCTACTTGAAATAATCGATGAGAGGTCAGAATCTTTAATCTTGTCTGTGCATGTCTATGTTTGTAGGTTTCCAGACTAATGCCTTTTTGGTTTCCATTCATGCAGTGAATTGCCAGAATTTTTTGGTGGCAAATGCAAGTGTGAAGAACATGGAGGTTGTCAGAGATCAGATAAAGGTCCTTGGAAGGATCCCACCACAATAAAGGTTGTGAGCTTCTCCTCCCCAAAGAGAGGATATTTCATGCACAGTACTGCTATTTGCTGGGCGTCTTGTGTTTGCTAATGTGACACATCTTCATTTTTTCCAGAGGGTCCTGAATGGTGAGGCAAACTACGACAGACAAATCGTGACCATATCAGGCACTGATGGCAAGATCATCGGTTATGCTAGGCCGCAGCGCCCAAATGTAAGTTCTATAAGCTTGGTTGGACATGAAGAGTTGTTGAACCATCTGTTCTATCTGTAATGAATACTTACTATGTTACTATTAATATTAAAGCAGGGAAAGGGCAGTGATGCATCTGCTGAGTCTGGGTCTGAAGTGGAAGATGCTACATCTCCTACTGCACCAAAGACCCTCATAACAAACCCTTCTTTGACCCCTGTTCATGAGGAGGCAAGTATATATCACATGTTGAGCGTACAATCAAGAAATCTGGCATTATCAGCAGTTCAGCATTGTCTGCATCAGTAACATTGTCAACTAAATATACTGAATGATGTAAACAGCATTATAGACAAGATTTTTTTTTGAAAAATGATCACGGAAGTATGATTATTGTTTTAACATTTTTTTACCCGAAACTGTTTTATAGGAATTTCTTCCCACAGTATATTTTTATATATTTTCTCAAAAGAAGCAAAGTCTAATTACAGCAAATAAATAAAAGTAAGGGAAAAAAACTAAACATCTAAGAGCCTAGAAGCTAAAACTGTAAGCAGATATAACAACATATATATAGCTGAAGGAAGCAAGAGCAAGAATGATGCTTATCTGAAGTTCTGCACCCAGTCTGGAAGTGACCCATATGATTTCCTCTTGGCCCTGAGCACCAGCCGTTGCAATTCCTCCTCAAAGTGTTTCTATAAGCATAAAAACTTGGAGGTACAGCCCTAAAAATTTAAGCATTCCTAGTATGCCAAATGGCCCAAGCAACTAGAATGATTATGTCCACAGCAAAGGGCAGATTCAGCAGATGCCTGAGATTGCCAATTTGATCTTGAATCCCAGCTGACAAGGCTGTCCAACTGGGGCAGATATTCTTCCAACAGATTTGAGCAAATGGGCAATGGAATAAGAGGTGATCCCTTGATTCCACAACATAGTGATCACACATGACACAAGTGTAATCTTGAATGAAGAAGTTCTTCCTCTGTAGGAGCTGTTGTGTGTTCAGTCATTCAGAAGTAGCCAGAAAAATATTTTGTGCTTGAGCTGATTACAAGTTTTCCAAAGCCAGGTGATGGCAGGAATTGAAATGGAATCTCCAAGTAATAGCTTTTAAGTCTGATCCACCCTGAATTGCTGGACATTTGCTGGAAATTACCAAGAATCAGGCTCATCCCCAAGGATAAGGCCATCTAACAGAGCTTCCATTTGCTGAAACTGATCAAATGCTTCTAGTAACAAATGCAAATGGAATTATTCTTTTAACATTCATTTGAACTGAAACTGATCAAATGCTTCTACTAACAAAGGGAAATGGAATTATTCTTTGAACATTCATTTGAACTGAAACTGATCAAATGCTTCTACTAACAAAGGCAAATGGAATTATTCTTTTAACATTCATTTGAACTGCAAAAGCCCTTGCATCCAAATACTCCAATGTTGAGTAATATAGAATTTGTATAAATATGCTATCCAGACAACCATGGAAGATACCCCATGGCTACTACTTAGTGCCACCTTTATTACTGCAATACATGTTTCTAACAGGTAACCTCTTACTATTTCAGTCAAAATTTGCAACACATGCATCCACGTCTGCTGTTCGCCCCACTATTGAAGAAAGCATCCCTGTTGTTGACAAGGTTGTGGACGACGGATGGAGCAGCCCCAGAGCTAGTCCAGTGTCTTCTTCCTCAGGTATTTTTTGTTGTTGCTTTACTTTTTACTCTCATGGAAAGCCCTTGTCAAGTTGTCCAAAATAACTAGACCTTTCTTACTTTTATTTCAAAATAGTTATCGAGTGTATTCCAGAAAAAAAATAGTTACCGAGTCCAAGAGTTAGTCTATGTGCATTCCTATGCACTGGTATGCTTTTAAGTTTTAACTACATAGTAGATAGCTATAGAGTTATTTTTTATCCACAAATACATGTACCACCATAACCCTTTGAGCTAATTGAAGAACTACTTCTATTTATTAGTTTAGTCTAGTCTAGTCATGCTATTATTAGAGTGTAACCCTGAAAATAACCCTCCTGCTTGATTGAAATGCAAGCGCACTGTATTGTGTGTTTGTTAATTAACCTGTTTTCTTAACATGTTTACCCAGGTTCATTATCCTTGAGAAATCTACCGACCACATTCGAAGGAATTCGGACATTGGCTGTCGCATGGCTGACAGTCTTCATCGTGACCCTTTTCGCCATGTTTCGAAGTATCCCGAGCAGAATGGCCAAAAGGCTCTCGAACCAATCCAATGATCACGACCACTATTACGTGGACTGCCCTCAAGAGCAAGAGTACAAGGAGGAGTTCCGACCTCCGTCTCCTGCCCCGGCCTACACGGAGAAGGAAATCCTCTCAACTCTGGTAAGACGGCTAGGTGAGCTGGAGGAGAAGGTGCAGGCGCTTGAAAAAAAGCCATCCGAGATGCCATTCGAGAAGGAGGAGCTGCTCAATGCGTCCGCCCGCCGTGTGGACGCCTTGGAAGCCGACTTGATTTCTACAAAGAAGGTAGGCTTTTTTTTGGCTTAAGGCATATTAACTTTACTGATTTTGTCTGAATTTGCTATGTTTAAAGAGATATGTAGTCCTGTAACAAATCAACAAGGTTATGATGAATTGTTTCTTCTGATTTTCATCTACAGGCCCTCTACGAGGCGCTGATGCGTCAGGACGAGCTGCTCGCATTCATCGACAAGCAAGACATGCTCAAGTTCCGCGTATGTCGCAGTCACCCCACGCCGTTATTTTTTCTTGACACCTGAAGATGGTACTGCCATCTTAAGGTCTTGTGCTACCTCTTCTGTACTAATGCGTGCCGTTCGTGCATATACGCATTGCAGAAGAAGAAATTCTGCTTCTGAGGAGCTTTGACGACGATGAGGGGGGAGGGAGGCACTTCATCAGCGGAGCTGTTGGTGCGTAAATACTGGAATTGATCGGTCGCCACGATCATGCTCTCCGTGCGCAGAGCTAACCCTTCGTACATATTTATGTATATGTCGTGAGTGTAAATGCATGTAGTTTGTGTATGGGAAAGAAGGCGTGTTGTATATCTGTTTGTATATTGGGCTGCGGACTACTGAGGCTGAGGATCCTGAAATCACCACGGTATATATGATGTGTTGGAGTTGTCGTTGTTCCATGGTACATGATCAAATTTGCATCATATGATTGAATGTGTGATGATTTTTTCGTGTATGAACCTATTGTGACCTTCTGCTAGGGTTTGTGACGCTTGATTTTTTTTGTCGCATCTTTTTAATTCGACTGATGCATGGTGATGGAAATTTGAATACCAAGGGAGGGCTCGTTTCATTGAAGGACGCGTGACGTGTTCAAAAACCGAAATTCCGAATTAATGAAAAGGAGGAAAGTCGAAAAGGATCCTCCTAATTCTCAAACAAAGAGTATCCTTGTCTTGGTCTTCAATGGTTACTGCTGAAAAATAAAGTTGGCTGAGCCTCATAACTTGCTGTTCAATGTTGAGATGAGCGCCATGCGGCCTTATTACCTCGCATTCGCGATTACACCGTTACCAAGAATGCGGTTCAGCTTCATAATTTGCACAGGCAAAATTTTGATACTTCAGATGGTTGCCAATATTTTGACACTTCTATGTTCCATAGCCAATTCTAGTTCGATGTTCTTACCAACAGTGACACAACCAAAACCAAGAATTCTGGTTGATTTGGCTTGGGCTTGAAGCAAACACAACATTAATTTCTAATTTGTTTACTACTGCTGAAAAATGTCCTTCAGGTTCATAACTCGTGTGCGGACTTATTGCCTTACATTCATTTATACATACTTTCTCGAATTATATTTGTCCGATCGACACAAACTATTTTACCTCGCTGGGAAGCCACAAACAAGTGTTCCCAACCTGAACACACGTTCCCAGCAAATAGGCTCAAGGGAATGGAAATTAAACATATTCCAAAACAAGCAAAAAAATGAAGAAAACACAAGATGATCATCAAAAGAACAAACAGTCGCCAGGATCTTCAGACTAAACGTCAGCTGGCAGTGGGGAACGCGGAATCCCAAGCATCAACGGCGCAATTCGTCTCGTGTAGGTGGCCGATGCTGAGCCTAGGTAGGTGCGTGGTTGTATTTCCTGAACACCCTCTCCTGGTTCTCCCTCCACCACTCCTCAGCCTGCTGCTCGGCGAATCTCCTCTTGCTAACAAAGATTTTCAAGAGAAAGAACCGTAAGTAAATATGCCCCGGCACCTTCAGGGTTTTGTTATTGGGTTGTTATGTGATACAAATGCCTCAAACAAGTTGTTGAGATGTATGCCTCTCATTCTCAGAAAAATAAGATTCAGATGTATGCATAAAGCAGTAAAAGGGGTGGGAATGGAGTACCTGAACCGGACACGCTTGAATACTTTGGTGCCGTCTCTCAGCTGGATAAGTGTGACATAAACTCCTGGCTCAAACTGCTCGATCAGCTGCACCTCACCATGGGTGCCATACTTTGGTGCAAAGTCGCCTGGAGCCCTCCCGTTGCTGTCCATGAATCGATGGCATGGAGATTCGCTTGTCAAGGAACTGCCATCCAAGTTACCCATGCTAGTGGACCTGCCGTGGTGTGTTATTTCATGCATCCCGCCGATGGGAAGGCGAGACTGTTCATGCCCAGAAATGGCCTCCGGTGAATGACTACACTGCCCGGTGAGATATTTCTCCGATTGGCTTTGCAAGTCTTTTATACTGTCAGAGAATTCAGCAGGCACCTTATCTACAAGCCCCTTGAGCTGAATATTGAAAGGAAGTGAAGTTACTATGAGCATCCACTAATACAGATCAACAAAATATGGAGCGGATCTTGCTATATGAGCCACTAAATATAAAAATACTAATACCTTATTGCTTGTTTCATTTGAATATCCCTGAAGCACACCTCTTATTGTATTTTTATTGAAGTAATTATATAGAGGTGTGAACACTTTAAATGGTGTAATAGAAGAAAGCACAATAAATATGGCAGCATGATAGGCAAAAGAGGGCTCCAATAAAGAGTTCAAGTTGCATATACAGTTAGAAAGGAGTGGTAGTCTACTATACCTCTGTGTCAAGAAACCTAATAAAGTCCAACATGGAATTGCGTCTGCTAGATTCTTCTGCAGCTAGAGAGGCAGCGCTTTTAGCTCTTCTTTCTGATTTCTGTAGTTGCTCATCTTGGACTTCACATTTCTGTTTTAGCTTATTAACCTATCAAAATTATGGGATTTTATCAAAATCAGCTAACCATGCTAAAGCCAAGAAGATACAGTAAAAAAAATGACCTAGACTTCTAAATCATACCTGAGTTTGCAACTTTGAGATGTCTTGATTCAGCGTCTCATTAGTCTTCTTCAGGTTATCGATATCTTTGGTGTCACTTTTAACAGACAGAGCACTTGACATTGTTGGAGCTGGACTTGGCTTCTTATGAGATTGTGACACCACAGGCATGCCCATTCCCATTGGCGCCATGTTTACTCCCATTCCCATTCCCATAGCCATTCCACCCATTGCGCCCATTCCCCCCATTCCGCCCATCCCCCCCATTCCGCCCATTCCTCCCATTCCCATAGGCTTTACAAAAGTAGTTGGGACTGCCAAAGCTGTAGCAGGACCTTGGGGTGCCCTCGCATTGGACACAGGGTCAGGTTTTATGTCACTTCTAACTGATTTTGCATCTGCATACTTGACTGGCTCTGCTGTTGCTGCTGTTGCTAGCCTTGAAGGCCTTATGTCTGGCCTCTCTGACTTATCTTTGATATCAACAGAACGACGAGTCATGACACTCTTTTTGTTATTAAACGGACTACTGGTGCCGCCGCTATCTGCAGCTTTCAGTTTCATGAAACATGAATCACATACACGATGTGGCTTGCCAGGAGTTGGTGCCAACGCAGCCTTCAGGACCTTCCTTGAACTACATGCATGGCAATGAACAAGCCCGCAATTGTAACAATTGTGCCTCTTTCTTGTGAAACCAAAGGGTTGCCTACACCCTGAGCAGACAGACTGATCTGCACCTGAAACCCACTTATGTATGCAAATGCATGTCGTAAAGTTTGAACCACATGCTATACTTTTAACGTGGCGGTCTTTTAATGCGTCCACAATAGTTGGTTTCTTCTTATCTTCAATGCCACCATGTCCCAGCCTTCCATTGGCCCCCATACCCCAAGTATATACTTCACTCCGTGAAGTCAAGACTGCAACATGGTTAGAGCCACATGAGATCTCTTCAACCAACTCACTGTTCAACTTGTCTTGTACTTGGCAAGGTAGTTTACCATCGGCTTTTGGATTCCCAAGTTGACCATTACTAGAGCTACCCATTGTGAAGACATGACCAGATGTGGCGAGTGCAACAGTCATACTATGTCCACAGGCTACCTGATGGAAATTATTATCAACAAGGGCTTGAACAACGGTGGGAACCAGCCGAGCCTCCTTGTCTCCATGACCTAAGCGGTTTTTATCTCCATCACCCCAGGTAAATAGCTTCCTGGATACCAAATTCACGCCTGTCTGACTATTGGTCTCCACAATTGCTGCGGAATGCCAAATACCACATGCAACTTTCATTGTTCTGAATCCACTCAAAGATTCAACTTCCTTTGGGTAGGCAACACTATCACGATTTCCATGCCCAAGAGCACCAAATGTCCCATCACCAAAAGTGAATACTTTTCCACTTGACATGGCAAGTGCTGAATGCCATGAGCCACATGCAACAGACAACACTTGAAGCCCTTCTAAAGGTCCTGACACTCGCTTTGGAAGCCAATGGCTAGCCCCAATGCCATCTCCTAGCAATCCGGCATTGTAAGAACCATCACCCCAATTGTACAAATCACCAGAGGCAGTTACAGCACAAGTATGAAACTCCCCGCATGCAATATACTCCACGTTGGACACTGCTAAAGATTCAACAAGTTTGGGGCGACTAATATCTTCATCAGTTCCATGACCAAGCCGCCCACCAAGTTCTTCACCCCAAGTGAATACTTCTCCTTGTCTGGTAGTAAGAGCAATGTGCCTCGAACCACATGATATCTGCTGTACGTCCAAAACAACATCCGACTCAAGAGGTTTGGGAATCAAAACATCTGTTTTGGAGCACAAAAAGTTTGAGGATCCTTCTGGGGGGAGCACATCAGTCCACACCTCACCCCATACATAAACATCACCAAGGGATTCTATATCATCTGGTCCAGAAGCTTGACTGGAAGAACTAGGGATGCTGCTGGAAATACTAATCCGACTACTGTCTCCCGTACTTACTCTTAGCATATTTGCACGATCTGATCTAACATCTGCTCTTGAAGAATTCAATGAATAGGCTGCGCCATAACCAGCTGAGTAATAAGTGCGGTTAATACTTGAGGCAATATCTAATCTTGTATCATACGCATCTTGATATTGGGACACTTCCTGAAAAAGGGATACGCGTATTAAACAAGAACATTCTGAAAATTATGATCAAGTGTAAGCCACTCTCCAATCTTTGCCTGATACAAGGAGCGGTAAGATGGATACATAATAGGGAATCAGATGATAACTAATCCACACAACAAATAAGAATTAAATGGCATCCCAAGCACTGCTTCCTTAGCACAGGACTGTCGTAAATCACATCAGTGCGCAAGTATAATCTCTTCTAGTTTAACAGTTATAATCTTGTATGCTCAAATAAGATAAGTAACATAGTTTATGTGCACCATTATTGGGCAGCTTAGGGAAGCTGAAGCAGCTCACAAGTCACTAGTAGCTTCTAAAAATTATGGCTTCTAAAGGAAGCAAGCCGTTGCAAAAGGACTTAACTAATTGATACTAGATGATATCGGAATGCTGTCTCAGTTACTTTATAGAGGAATGCTTATAATATTTGTATTGATTGTAAATAATGAAATAAACTGTTTAGGAAGACCAACAACTTACATCAGAAAATGATATTCTATCACTATCTGTTGGAAAATTTACACGGTATGCAGTAATCAGTGTCTCAAGTGTTGAAAACCACACTTCAACTTCTGCTTGATCCTTGCAAACCTGTAGATCAGCTAGAATTCCGTGTCATTATTGTCTTCGATAGATCATCGTACGAAGCATATCAAGCATGAAGCATTTTACATCAGTCCAAACGAGTATAAAGAATTTATCTTTTACCAGATCAAGGGAACGTTGGCCGTTCTTGTATATTAGTGAAAATGATAGGTAATCCTTCTCAGGGCGTAGAAACCTCCTAAAAACAGCCTGTCAAAGAAAGGGCAAACGCATAAGGTCCCAATTCCGGATGTCAAATAAAATTAAAAAGGGGCAGCCCCAGTGCATGCAGCTCCCGCTTGTGCAGGGTCTGGGGAAGGGTCCGACCACTTTGGGTCTATTGTACGCAGCCTTTCCCTACATTTCTGTAAGAGGCTGTTTCCAGGACTTGAACCCGTGACCTCATGGTCACAAGGCAGCAGCTTTACCACTGCGCCAAGGCTCCCCTCGGATGTCAAATAAAATTAAACTGAAATAATCCATGAACTCATCTTAGTAAATCCTTGGATATAAAATTTGATCCTGTGAATGTAAACCAACAACGTAACCACCAACGGTTAACTGATCAGTGGTAGTTCAACTTACAGTTCTCTGTCCAGGTATGATTTTAGACACGGAAGACAGTCTGAGGCACTTTTCCTTGCTGTGCGAGTACCAAACTAAAGCTGTTTCGTCCTGTAATGAGAAAATAAGGACTTGTGTTCTCATCCTGTAATAAGAACATGAACATTGGTACCACACAAACGCACACAAAAACTTACACCAGAAAGTCTGAACTCACGAATCTTGGGTTTTCCCTTCCGACTATACTTGATAAGCTTGCTGCCTTTCTTTAAAGTGATAAGGGCCTTTCGGACATGTAAAATATAGTACAGATTAGCATTGCTGATTATTCAATAAATAAATGTGTGTCCAACCAAAAAAGGCAAATGTTACATAGCACAGTATGTGGAATCTCACGTTATCATCTGGTGTCATCTAAACTGCAACAGGTCACCATTCTATTTTCACCTTTTGATTACTTGTGTCTGCACAGATAAACTCATAATGGGGTACCAGCATCACAACAGGCAGGTAAAAAAATGAATATATATATATAGGCGAATGAATGTGATTTTGGTGCCTAAGTATTCCCCACATCCCCATTGCGAGTGCGAAGGTGGTTATGAACTTATAATGCACTGTTCCAAAACTATTAAAAAAAGGTTGTTTACACAATATATGTAAACATGGAAATGTCAACATCAAATTCAGCCTTGGTATCGCCAACAAAAGAAAAAACAGTACTTTTTAGTTCATATATGAATAATGCAGGACTATGTTCCAAAAATCCGTATATTTCTCAAATGGAATGTCCCTTATTGTAAGCCATGGATACTGAAATTTTACCGATTTATATAATTTTGGGTGTGCTACGCCGACTTGACAAGGAACTTCACCTAATCTTTAAATATAAACCATGGCATTTCTGCAAATGGGGAGGTGGCGTGTGTGAGTGTGTCCAAGGGACCTTGTGTCCCCTTCACGATTTGCGAACCATATGATGCTCTAAAAGTACTAACAACATTATAGTAGAAAGATGATAAAAGTCATCAAAAGTTGTCGAGAACCTAAAGACAACTATTGATATATTTGCCACGGCAAATATATGTTCCCGGTAATAGCAACAAATTCGGATATCAAAACTTGCAGGTCTACATGACTATCTATACGACATCTGTGATTCTTTTCAGAACTCCTGAAACATTCTATCACACATAAAAATTGTAAAAAGGGGAGCTCGCCTGAACAATTTATGGTTCGGCTGCGCATTTCATTTGAGATGTCACCAGGCACGGGTTCTCCCTTTAATCTACGGAATGTGCACTAAATTGTCGAAAATAAACCGCGGCCGCACCTTGGGAAGCGCCAACCGAGATTGATCTTGGGCGTTGAAAAGGGAGAATCTGATCGAACAAGTAATGTGTTAGATCAATTAATCAACAGGGTACCAACCAGGCAGCGACAGACTGGAAGAATCGGTCGAATCAAAGCTAGGGTTCCTTACCAGCAGACGGAGGATCCAGTCCGAGTCGCTTATGCGAGGAGGCTTGGGCGGGTAGCTGCGTCCCGTTGCCGGCGGCGGGGTCGCCGATGGTGGGGCATTACGAGGTGCGTGAGGCAGAAAAGGAGGAGAAATCTCCGCACGGACCAAAGAAATCCAGCCGGTCTGGGCGGGTCTCCGATCCACTCCGCGGCAATCCAGTGGATGGGAGGAGGGAGTGGCTCCCGCGAGGTGGCGGGAGGATGCATGGCGAGGAGCGGAGCGGCGGGTTCGGCGGCGCCGGACGCGGGAAACGGATGGATCCAACTCGCCGGGATTGACGGGGAGGAGGGGACGAGGTGGGGAAAATATCAAATGAGACTACCGCCACACACACGCTCCCATTTTTAAAAACTGCATGCGTATGGTTGAACGTCAAACAAAAAAACCCTGGAGCACACACGTACACACACGTACACACACGTACACCCTACCGCTATGAGTATTTTCGAGAGACTGAGCCGACATATCTTGAGATTTACGAAGTCACCTTAGGCACCTCATCATCGACGGGAACGTGACTTAAACCCTGGAGCATTGGAAATATCACTGTCGCTTTAACCATGTAATCACATATTGGTTGCTACTACCATTGTTCCTAAGTACTAGCCATGTGTGTTACAACAGGATAAGTATTTGACATCTCCACCAAAACGTATATCAATGTGACACGACAACATGCGGACGGTGTCACCTCACGGCAATAGGGATTCACATGTCGAGGTTGAAACCTACTTCCTCCTTTGTTGTAGTTATGTCATGAAAATATTAAAAAAAATGGGTTGTTAACACAAGTTTCATGGACTCCCGAAGATTAACTCATTAATTTTAGGGTATCCCCCTCATAGCAACAATCCGGAAATGTGGTCTTACTTACAAACCTGCTTAACTTATATTCAAGCAACCATCCATGCAAATCCAATAATTTTATTTATTCAGATCCAATTAGCCATGCTATACCAAATCCATTTAATTCCTTCGCTCTCTCTCTCTATTCCTTGATTCTTGAAGTGGCTTCCCGATTTCCACACAATTTATAAATGTATATAAATTGATGTATTCTCAAGCAAAGAGCATAGTGGAACTTTTTAATTAAATAATAAACCTATTTTTTAGCACAAGCACATGCTAGGTAAGCTGGATGGGGCCTTTCGGGTCATGGTCTGTAGAAAAAATGTACAGTACAGGGCCTCCTAACATATTTAATTTAACATATCTAGCCAATTTAAATGGGGTGAAAACACACATATATATTCGCTACTCTTAATCTATAAAAAAAAGGTGCACTGCAGGCCCTTCTACATAATTTATTCATCATATGTAGCCAATTTAAATGAGGTAGAAAATACTTAATATTTCATAGCAATTAATTAGGTTAATTAGGGTTATACTCTAAAAAAATTATATTAGTTAACATGAACGACTAATAGCACGGTTGGAAACTAAGCATTTTCTAGTCAAATTATATATATAAACTATTTTAATTCGAGTTACACTTGCAAAGTTATAGCATGATTAACATATCCATTGTAAATAATAAAGACCAGTGACCTAAATGGGCTGAAAACAGAGTGAACTGGATCTACTGTAGCTGGACGAGGAATGCTAGCCAGCGCCCATGTGTGTGTGACAGTGGTTACCGAAGTTGGCCTGGAGCCCAACAGATAGAAGAAAGAAGAGGGACTTAATACTGGACCGCGGGTTTAAAAAGAACGCCGTGGGGCTTTTTATAAAACATACGACGATGGACGGGAAGAAACACTCTGTACTATTAGTAGGTTTAGATTTACATGACAGTGATGTTTTCCATGATTAAAAACTCAAATTTAAATGTGTCAAAAGATTTTGAATTATTTTTTATGAATTGTTCATAGGACATTTGTACATCCCCCAAAATTTTCAAAATACACGATGAAAAAACCAAAAAAAATCGGCATGATAAGTATTCAAGAGGACAAAAGAAAAAACTGACATTATTCATGTTGAACTGTCTCTTTTGTTTCTCTTTGTATATTTCAAAAAAAAATAGAGGGGGTGGACACATGTCTTTTGAACATTCACAATTGTTTGAGAATTTTTGAAACTTTTAATTTTTTGTTCTAAACTAGAAGCATGAGAGCATATGAATGGTGCTATTACTGGATATTCTTTTGGGGTAGTGATAGTTTTTCTTTATCGTAGTACTCCCTCCATTCACAGATATAATATGTTCTAACTTTTTTATGAATCATTGTATGTAGACACGTTTTAGTGTGGTTGTTCACTCATTTCAATCCGTGTGTTGTCTATATTAAATATCTAAAACATCTTATATTTGTGAACGAAGGAAGTAGTTGTCTGGATGTTGATGTATGAGGTGAGCGTAGGAGGAACTATGCTCAAATTTTATGCACGAGGGTGAGGCTCGAAATCGGATTGTTTAGCGCATCAACCTATGCTGCTAACCGGTATGACTCTAGGCCTTTCTCGCTATTTTCTGATGTGTGCATAGAATTTTGGTATGTTCCGATACCCTCATGACACTTCTTCGACCTACCCCATCCGACACATGCAATGGAGGATTTCTACTCCCATTGTTCCTATTTATATGACCATGTTGTGTTTGATGATTAAAAACTTGAATTTAAATATTTCAAAAGATTTCTGATATTTTTTATGAATTGTTCACATGACATGTGTACATCGCGTAGAAAATCCAAAATACATGACGAAAAACAAAAAGACAGCATGAAAAGTGTCCAAGAGGACAAGAGAAACAAACTGACATTATTCATGTTGAATTGTCTTTTTGCTTCTTGTATATATCAAATTTTATTTGATTTTTTAGAGGGGGTGGATGATTGCTTGTATCTGAGTTGGTATTCCCCCAAACAGAAGGGGTGATGCAGCGCAGCAACGGTAAGTATTTCCCTCAGTTATGAAACCAAGGTTATCAATCCAGTAGGAGGACCAACCAACACTATGTAAATAACACCCGCACAGTAATAACAAATACTTGCAACCCAACGCATAAGAGGGGTCATCAATCCCTCCTCGGTATTGAGATAAATTAAATTGTATGAGATTTGATAAATAGATCTAAGAAAACACAAAATAAAATAAATAAGAGAAAATTGCATCAAGGTATTTTTTTTGTTTTAATATGATAGGAAATAGATCCGGGGGCCGTATATTTCACTAGAGACTTCTTTCAAAAAAATAGCATACGGTGGGTAAATAAATTACTGTTGGGCAATTGATAGAAAAGCGAATAATCATGATGATATCCAAGGCAATGATCATGTATATAGGCATAACGTCCAAGATTAGTAGACCGACTCTTGCCTACATATACTATTATTACTCCACACATCGACCGCTATCCAACATGCATCTAGTGTACTAAGTTCATAAAAAACGGAGTAATGCAATAAGAATGATGACATGATGTAGACAATATCTATTCATGTAGAAATAAACCCCATCTTTTTATCCTTAATAGCAACGATATATGTGTGCCATGTCTCCTTCTGTCAGTAAGATTTAGCACTGTAAGATCGAACCCATCACAAAGCACCTCTTCCCATGGCAGGATAAATCAATCTAGTGTTGGAGAACGTAGTAATTCAAAATATTTCCTACGATCACGCATGATCTATCTAGGAGATGCATAGCAACAAGACGGGAGAGTGTGTTCACGTACCCTCGTAGACCAAAAGCAGAAGCGTTAGTAACGCGGTTGATGTAGTCGAACGTCTTCACGATCCAACCGATCCAAATACCGAATGTACGGCACCTCCGTGTTCAGCACACGTTCACCACAATGACGTCCCTCGAGCTCTTGATCCAGTTGAGGACGAGGGAGAGTTCCGTCAGTACGATGGTGTGGTGACGGTGATGATGAAGTTACCGGCGTAGGGCTTCGCCTAAGCACTACGACGATATGATCAAGGTGTTAAACTGTGGAGGGGGCACCGCACACGGCTAAGAGATTGTCTGTTGTCCTTTGGGGTGCCCCGCTGCCCCTGTATATAAAGGAGGAGAGGGGGAGGCCGGCCGGCCCTGTAGGGCGTGCCAAGAGGTAGGAGTCCTACTAGGACTCGAAGTCCTAGTAGGATTCCACTTGGTGGAAGGGGGAAGAAGGAAGGGAGAGGGGGAGGAAGAGGGAAAGGGGGGTCGCGCTCCCTCCCCTAGTCCTATTCGGACTCCCCATAGGGGGGCATGCCAGCCCTTATGGGTTGTCCTCTCTCTCCCCTGTGGCCCGTGATGGCCCATTGCTTCCCTGGGGGGTTCCGGTAACCCCTCCGGCACTCTGTTTTTATCCGGTACTTCTCGGAACTCTTCTGGTGTCCGAATAACATCGTCCAATATATCATTCTTTATGTATCGACCATTTCAAGACTCCTCGTCATGTCCGTGATCTCATCCCGGACTCTAAACAAACTTCAGTCATGAAATCACATAACTCATTATACAAATCGTCATCGAACATTAAGCGTGTGAACCCTACGGGTTCGAGAACTATGTAGACATGATCGAGACACATCTCCGATCAATATCCAATAGCGGAACCTGGATGCTCATATTGGCTCCTACATATTCTACGAAGATTGCTACGTCTTGAGCTTGCGTTGGTTTTCCTTGAAGAGGAAAGGGTGATGCAGCAATAGTAGTGTAAGTATTTCCCTCGGTTTTTGAGAACCAAGGTATCAATCCAGTAGGAGGCTCCTCAAAAGTCCCACACACCTACACAAACAAACCAAGAACTCGCAACCAACGCGATAAAGGGGTTGTCAATCCCTTCACGGCCACTTGCCAAAGTGAGATCTAATAGATATAATATGATAAGATAAATATATTTTTGGTATTTTATAATATAGATGCAAAAAAGTAAAGATGCAAATAAAAGTAGATTGGAAGCAAATATGATAAGAGATAGACCCGGGGGGCATAGGTTTCACTAGAGGCTTCTCTCAAGATAGCATAAGTATTACAGTGGGTGAACAAATTACTGTTGAGCAATTGATAGAAAAGCGAATAATTATGAGATTATCTAGGCATGATCATGTATATAGGCATCACGTCCGCAACAAGTAGACCGACTCTTGCCTGCATCTACTACTATTACTCCACACATCGACCGACTCCTGCCTGCATCTAGAGTATTAAGTTCATAAAGAACAGAGTAACGCATTAAGCAAGATGACATGATGTAGAGGGATAAAATCATGCAATTTGATATAAACCCCATCTTTTTATCCTCGATGGCAACAATACAATACGTGCCTTGCAACCCTTTCTGTCACTGGGTAAGGACACCGCAAGATTGAACCCAAAGCTAAGCACTTCTCCCATGGCAAGAAAGATCAATCTAGTAGGCAAAACCAAACTGATAATTTGAAGAGACTTGCAAAGATAACTCAATCATACATAAAAGAATTCAGAGGAGATTCAAATATTTCTCATACATAAACTTGATCATAAACCCACAATTCATCGGATCTCGACAAACACACCGCAAAAAGAGATTACATCGAATAGATCTCCACAAGAGAGGGGGAGAACATTGTATTGAGATCCAGAAAGAGAGAAGAAGCCATCTAGCTAATAACTATGGACCCGAAGGTCTGTGGTAAACTACTCACAACTCATCGGAAGGGCTATGGTGTTGATGTAGAAGCCCTCCATGGTCGATTCCCCCTCCGGCGGAGCGCCAGCGAAGGCTCCAAGATGGGATCTTGCGGATACAGAAGGTTACGGCGATGGAAATTGTGTTTCAGGTGCTCCCCGGATGTTTTTGGGGTATGTAGGCTTATATAGGAGGAAGAAGTACGTAGGTGGCCGCCCGAGGGGCCCACGAGACAGGGGGCGCGCACTATAGGGGGGGCGCCCTACCCTCTCGTTGCCGCCTCGGCTGCTTCTTGACTTGCACTCCAAGTCCTCTGGATCACGTTCGTTCCAAAAATCACGCTTCCGAAGGTTTCATTCCGTTTGGACTCTGTTTAATATTCCTTTTCTTCGAAATACTGAAATAGGCAAAAAAAACAGCAATACGGGCTGGGCCTCCGGTTAGTAGGTTAGTCCCAAAAATGATAATAATGTGTAAAATAAAGCCCATAAACATCCAAAAGGGGTAATATGATAGCATGGAACAATCAAAAATTATAGATACGTTGGAGACGTATCAAGCATCCCCAAGCTTAATTCCTGCTCGTCCTCGAGTAGGTAAATGATAAAAACAGAATTTTTGATGTGGAATGCTACCTAGCATAATTCTCAATGTAATTTTCTTTATTGTAGCATGAATGTTCAGATCCAAATGATTAAAGATAAAAGCTTATAAAACATAAAAATAATAATGCTTCAAAGCATACTAACAAATAATCATGTCCTATCAAAATAGCATAGCCAAAGAAAGCTTATCCCTACAAAATCATATAGTTAGGCAATGCTTCATTTTCATTACACAAAATACTCCCATCATGCACAACCCCGATGATGAGCTGAGCAATTGTTTCATACTTTTTAACGCGCTTCAGCTTTTTCAACTCTTACGCAATACATGAGCATAAGCCATGGACATAGCACTTAGGTGGTAAAAATGGTGGTTGTGAGGACAAAAAAGAGGGAGAAGATAGTCTCACATTGACTAGGCGTATCAACATGCTATGGAGATGCCCATCAATAGATATCAATGTGAGTGAGTAGGGATTGCCATGCAACGGATGCACTAGAGCTATAAATAAATGAAAGCTCAACAAAAAGAACTAAGTGGGTGTGCATCCAACTCGCAGGAAGCCCATCATTGGAATATACAAGCCAAGTTCTATAATTAAAAATTCCCACTAGTATATGAAAGTGACAACATAAGAGACTCTCTATCATGAAGATCATGGTGCTATTTTGAAGCACGAGTGTGGAAAAAGAGATAGTAGCAGTTGTCCCTTCTCTCTTTTTCTCTCATTTTATTTTTTTCTTTTTTCTATTTCTTTCTCTCTTTTTTTCTTTGGCCTTTCTTTTTTTGGGCCTTTCTCTTTTTTTTCTTTTTTTTGTAAAGTCCGAAGTCTCATCCCGACTTGTGGGGAAATCATAGTCTTCATCATCCTTTCCTCACCGAGACAATGCTCTAATAATGAAGATCATCACACTTTTATGGATTTACAACTCAAGAATTACAACTCAAAGCTAGAACAAGATATGACTCTATATGAATGCCTTCGGCGGTGTACCGGGATATGCAATGAATCAAGAGCGACATGTATGAAAATTATGAAGGTGGCCTTGCCACAAATACGATGTCAATTGCATGATCATGCAAAGAGCAATATGACAATGATGAAACGTGTCATAATAAACGGAACGGTGGAAAGTTGCATGGCAATATATCTCGGAATGGCTATGAAAATGCCATATAGGTAGGTATGGTGACTGTTTTGAGGAAGGTAAATAATGGGTTCAATACCGGCGAGAGTTGTACGGTAATAAGAGAGGCTAGCAAAGTGGAAGGATGAGTGTGCGTATATCTGTGGACCACATTAGTCATAAAGAACTCATATACCACTACAAAAAAACACTTCCGTGATGATACGTGTTTGTCATAGTAGGTCGTGTTTTTTGTCATGCATGTACATCCATGACAAATTTATGACAGAATCAAGATAGTCATACCTGTGCTGTTGTAGAAGTGTTCCATGACATTACCAAAATTATCATCACGGAAGTGTCCACTTCCATGACGATAAATCATGTGTCACAGAAGTGCTTTCGTCAAGGGTGACCGACACGTGGCATCCACCATAACAAAACACCGTTAAGCTATCGGGTTGGGTTTTGGATCCGATAACCCGTTAACAACCCCGACCAATGGGGATTTTCCACGTGTAAAATCATCATTGGCTGGAGGAAACACGTGCCGGCTCATCGCTGGGACAGATGTCATCCACTCATTGGACAGAAGGCGCCTATGATACGTCGACACGTGGCACGGCCCAACAGAGGCCCATTGCTGTGAAAAGGCCGGCCCGTTTGACTTGGTCAAAAGGTGGTAGGCCACTACAAGAAATATGTCAAATAGTGACCATCTCTCAGTGACCCTGGAAGAATTGGTCATAGATCTATGACCATTTCAGGCCAATTGGTCAAAAGCTGTTCGGGGGGCTCCAAATCCTAAACCATTGCGACCATTTTGGTCAGAAAGGCCGTAATTTCCTTACACGAAATGGTCACAAAGCAAACAGTCCTAGTCCGCTGCCTTATTTCTAGTTGTTAATGACCAATATAGATGGTCATAGCCTTGTAGATTGTGGTGGGTTGTGATGACTAGGCGCCATCTCATCAGTTTTGCCTATGTGTCATGTCCATGTGGCAGTTTTTGCCCTAGGTTGTGAAGCAACCTATATTTCTGTTATTCCAAAAATTCCCAAAAAATTCTCATAAATGTTTTGGATCATATCTTCATCAAATGTGTCAAAAACATTCCTTGCCTAGTTCAAAATAATTCGAAAATATTCATTTTCCTATTCTGTTCAGAGCAACACTTTGTGAAAGAAGTACCACTTTGGCATGTCCAAATGGTATCCATTTTCTATAGTGCTTTCCTATGCCCAAATAACCATCCTCCACCAAATGCCAGCTCAATCCATTCATTATTTTGAGCCCAGCTTCAACATTCGTATTTATGTCTAGTGTGGTACTTTGTAAAGCAAGTACCACCTAGGCTCCTCCTTTCGAGGTGAAAATTTGTGAAGACGGTCTTCTTAGTAACTGATCATCCTCAGCCAAAACTCACGCCCATTAGCCATGTGCTCCCATACCGCAAATCAAACACTTGGCTGCTTATTCATGTTTGAGCATCGATCGGTCTCCTCGTGAGAATATTATGTTGTGATTTTCTTCCTAGCACCTAACTGGGGAGTGCCCAACCCACTAGGCATGCCTAGGCCGCCCAGAACACATGGCAATGCCATGGTCACGCGGTGACCACACGGCGGGCATGCGAGCTTACACGCTCTAGAGTTGGGGCCCTCGGCTACCGTCCAAACGTCGATGTCTCGCCATAAAACCATGTATTTCTGATTAAATAGTTACTTATTTACCTAGAAATGATTTTTGTAAAAAAAATTAGCAAACTATGAGGCAGCTGCAGTTCAAATTTGACCCGCTTCCAGCTGAATTGGCGACAATTTGTCTTTTTCACCAAGGTGGATCAAAAGTTTTTACACCCAACCATTTTGTCAATTGTGCATTAAACATGGCCTAGTATTTTATAAAATTGATTTGGTCCATTTTTGCAACAATTATTTGGTAGCTCCTTCACAAAAAACCTCATTTTGGGCACTCGGAAAATGGAAAATGAATTTTCCGTGCAAAGAAAATGAAAACTCCCTTAGGCAACATTGTTTGGAATTCCAAGATGCACCCTTGTGCACAATATGAGATCATTTGAACAAACTATGCCATGAATGTGGCCATAAGATTGATCATTTGGCTTGAAAGCCATGAATCTTCACGAATGATAGCTTATTTCTGAGAACACTTTTTTAAAATAATTACCGTATTACAAGTTTATTATTTTTTCTGGAAACTTAGTCACATATAATGACACAATGCAAAGGTTTTCCATTTTTTTATTTTATTTTTATTTTTTATGCCCGTTTCAAAATGCGGTCAAAACGAAGGGCTTGACCGTTCCTAGTTAGTGGTTGAATCTTGGGAAACTTTTGGTGTTTCTCTGATTAAATAGATACTTATGTACCTAGAAATGATTTTTGGAAAAAAATAGCAAACTATGAGGCAGCTGCAGTTCAAATTTGACCCGCTTCCAACTAAATCGGCGACAATTTGTCTTTTTCATCAGAGGTGGATCAAAACTTTTGACACCCAACCATTTTGTCAATTGTGCATTAAATATGGCCTAGTATTTTATAAAATTGATTTGGTCCAATTTTGCAACAATTATTTGGGAGGTCATTCACAAAAAAAACTCATTTCGGGCACTCGGGAAATGGAAAATGAATTTTCCGTGCAAAGAAAATGAAAACTCCCTTACGCAACATTGTTTGGAATTCCAAGATGCACCCTTGTGCACAATATGAGATCATTTGAACAAACTATACCATGAATGTGGCCATAAGATTGATCATTTGGCTTGAAAGCCATGAATCTTCACACTTGATAGCTCATTTCTGAGAACACTTTTTTAAAATAATTACCATATTACAAGTTTAATATTTTTCCTAGAAACTTGGTCACATATAATGACACAATGCGAAGGATTTCCAATTTTTTGATTTTTTTTGAATTTTTTATGCCCGTTTCAAAATGCGGTCAAAACGGCGGGCTTGACCGTTCCTAGCTAGTGGTTGAATCTTGGAATTTTTTTGGTGTTTCTCTGATTAAATAGATACTTATGTACCTAGAAATGATTTTTGGAAAAAATAAAGAGCAAACTACGAGGCAGCTGCAGTTCAAATTTGACCCGCTTCCAATTGAATCGACGGGAATTTGTCTTTTTCACCAGAGGTGGATCAAAACTTTTGACACCCAACCATTTGGTCAATTGTGCATTAAATATGGCCTAGTATTTTGAAAAATGATTTGGTCCAATTTTGCAACAATTATTTGGGAGGTCCTTCACAAAAAACCTCCTTTTGGGCACTCGAAAAATGGAAAATGGTTTTTTTGTCCAAAGAAAAATGAAAACTTCCTTAGGCAACATTGTTTGCCATTCCAAGATGCATCCTCGTAGATGTATAATAACACAATGCGAAGGTTTTTCATTTTTTTTGTGAATTTCCTATGCCGATTTCAAAATGTGATCAAATTTGCCCGCATGACCCTTCTTAGTTAGGTGGTTAATAATGCAAAACTATTGGTTTGTCTATGATGAAATAGCTACTTTTGTATCTAAAAATGATTTTTTTAGAAAATAAATAGCAAACTATAAGATACATGTAGTTCAAATTTGACTCGTTTCGTGCCGAATTGGCTGTTTCTCAAAATACCTAGAAAGATAGGAAATGCAATCAAATTGATGATCATCGATGAAAGGTGGTCTAACTTAAGTGAAAAATTTAGTGATGCCATTTTGAAAAATATTTTTGGTAGCTGCCTCACAAACCTCCCTTGTTTTTAACACTAAGAAGAGGAAATTTTAATAGCTCATTTTCGAACCAATCAGGACGCAGCACACGGATCACCCCACTGTATTCGATCTGAGCCGTCCGCCTCCTACTGATCCAGCGTCTCTCCCTTCCTCCCTCGACCACCTCCTTCCCAAGAAACCCTAGGTCAAGCACTGCCTTCTCCCTCTCCCTGATCCAGACCCCTCCCCCGCCGCCCCTCTCCCCGATCCAGATCCATCTCTGCATGCTGCTCTTCTCCCCCAAATCCAGCCCCGCCGCCGAGCACCTCCGCCCCAACGCCAGCGACTCCGCCCGCTACCCATTGCCGGACCCCCCGCGACCTCCGCCCTCTACCCCAATGCCGGCGACCCCCACCATTTGCATCTCCCCTCCCCTTCTCTCCAGCAAAATCCGCCGGATCGACTCGACCCACACAGGTCGCGCCCAGATCCGTCGTCGCCGCCCCGTCCTCCCTCCCCTGCACCGCAAAAAGGAAAACCCTATAATCCACCCATAAAACAGACGGGACTCCCCTGCGCTGCCCCCAGCCGCTCCTCCCCCCCATCCCTCCCCGCTGCCCGCTCAAGCCCACCGCCCACCGGCGCCGACGCCGTGACCCACCCCTCCGGCAAGGTCAGTCCCCCTCCTCCTCCCACACCCCTTACCGTGAATCGCGAGCTCAGATCGGGCGCCCCGCCGCATGGACGGAGATCTCACGGGTTGTTTCTTTGGTGCCTGGTTCCGCAGATGAACAAGGAGAGGCTCATGAAGATGGTCGGCACCGTCCGCATCAGCAGCAAGGGCACCGTGCGCCGGTAGGTCCTCCACCTCGACTGCAAGCCCATCCAGCGCAACGCCGCCTGCTTCACCCCGGACACCGTCAAGGCGCACTGCTCCTACGTTGTCAATAGCTACTACCAGCGCAGAACCACTGAAAGGTTGATAGATGCATCCACTGATCCACGTACATACAGACTTAGTTTCTGTTTATAGAGACTGAACTATGTTCGAAAGAAAATAATGTAGGATAGTTTGTAAAGTGTGTGTTCTTAAGATTTGTAGCAGCAACTACAGTCGTGTTCATGTTGATTGGTCCCTGTTATGCACCTGCTTGATTGTCAGCATATGCATCTGGTTTTGTTTTATATTTGAATTTTGTGCCCTATTTAGTTAGTCCTAATGGTCTCATCTCTTAGGAAGATTCTAACTAACTGAAAGGGCCTTCCTTAATTATTCTGATCATTAACCAGAATATATACACTACACACTACACACTCACCAGAATATATACACTACACACTGATCATTATATGATGTATCTGGTATGCGGTATGCATATATCTTGCTATTTGTATCTATCGTTAGTAGATACTAGTAGTTAGGTACTTAGGCCTTGGTTGCATTATTCCTATCCATCCAGGGGGATTAAGCAAAGATGTTTTCATTATAAGTTCTTTCGAGTATCGTGTTCTCCAAATCTCTTCAGTTACTTTTTTTTTCTTTTTTGAAAAGAAATCTCTTCAGTTAATGCTTTTGAACTTGTTGCACAGATGTTGGTCTGCTTCTGAATATGGTTGAGTTGGGTTCTTAGTTGCTCTTGTAATTTGGCACCATTGGATTTGTTGAGTTGTTCCATTCCAATGCTCCGTGTGCAGCAGATGGTGAATTCAAATTCCGTGAATTGCTTTTGCTGCCTGAACTAGTTAGTGCCGTGCAGTGCTAGTAGAATCCAGGATCACTGCACAGCCTACATGACCGACGTCCATGTGTTTATGTACATTTGTATGCTGCACCTGATTGAGACTCTGTTTATAGAAGATAAGACTACTCTGTTTTACTCACTGAATTTTGGACAACTGATCAAAACTCAGTATACGTACATGTGTGTGTGTGTGTGTGTGTGTTTATTCATTTGATGTTTCTTTTTTATTTCTGCCCTGATTTCTTCTAGCTCGATATAGGTTGCAGGTCAGTGCTACATACTACACATCACATCACAGCAACACAGTAGACCATCATTAAGTGCACAAGTTTTCAGGATAATTCGCAACTGCATTAAAAAATTCTAGTGGGAGTTATACATGTTTTCTCATGATAGATTGATCTAGACTGAAACATGATTTTGCATCCCGTTTTCTGTCGACAAATATACAAGTTATACAAGTTATATCATCAAGTTACTGTATGTGTTAGAGAAATCAGTGTTGATTTATTTGTTGTTCTTTTTTTCTTTCTAATTTTTGCATGAGAGCAAACTGGTGTAGCTAGCTGGACTATGCATCCATGAATCAGGAAGTAGCATATTCAATTTTGCTAATAGAAAATAAATGTATTAAAAACTTTAAAAACTGCATAATAAGTGCTTGTTCATGTTTGGTTTTCTCTAAACTTTGTTTGTATGATTGAGGGCAAATTTACTTGGTTCTTTTCTCTAAACCGTGCTTGGAACATTTGTTTTTATGATCTAAAATCGCCTTCCTATGATGATGCAGGTGCCCAGTTTGTGCTCGCTACCGAAGGAGCTCCATGTTGAAGAAGATTGAAGACACTTGTAGAGCTACATGGTTAACACCAGGGCAGCTTGTAGAGCTTGTATATGTATAGATCTTGTAAATGTATCACGTGTAGAGCTTGTAGAGCTTGTATATGTTAGAGCTTATTATGTGTAGAGCTTGTAAAGTATATGTTATTTGTACAATAGGAGCTCTGTACTGAATCTGGCTGATAATATTTGGGGTATTATGTGTGTGTTTTGTTTGTGCCAATTTAAATACTGGTTATTTATTTACTGTTAAATTGAAATATGAAGAATATGAACTTGCTAGGTAGGACCCACGTACCTGACATCTGGGACCCATTTGACTAGTGAACCTTTTTTATATTACAAAAAAACTAAAACTTTCTAGCAGAAAAGGCCACGACCCCAAAATGAGAAGGCTTAATTGTTGGGCTTGGCCCATCTACCTAGCCAAAATTAATATGAGAAAAAAACACAAATAGGCCGAATTGTTGGGCTAGGCCCATGTAGAAAATCGAATTGGACCGGGCTGAATCTTGTGCCACATCAGATTGCCACGCTGGATGCCTACGTGGCCTGGGGAGGTTGCTAGTGACCAAAACGCCACAACAGACGTATTTTGGTCATAAACATCTACGACCATTCCAGAAGAAAGGTCGCTATAGTCAGTTTACGACTGCCAACTTTTGACCTTATGTTTTTGGTCACAAAAAGGTCACAAATTGAAAACAGTGACCATTCAGTGACCAATAGTGGTGGTCACAAGTTGACATATTTCTTGTAGTGGGCCGGCCCAAGGAAAGCATGTTAACGGCCTATTCGTATATAGCCCATTTACAGCCCGCTAACCCAAGGCCCGTTATGCCCTATTCGAATTAGGCACAGTAGCGTCATCTGGGCCATCCAATATGATTCCAGCCTGTTTTCACTTCTGGCCCATATATGGCCCATGATGTCTTTCGGCCCATATGAGGCCCTATGTAACTGTTGGCCTATTAACGGCCCGTGGTGAAACTGGCCCGTAATGAACAGTGTATCACTTTACACCCATTAACGGCCCGTGGTGAAACTGGCCCGTATAGAACAGTGTATCACTTTATACCCATTAACGACCCGTTATTCTGTTAGGCCGTTTCATGTTATCTTTTGACCTTCTCAGAGCCCATTTATTCTTGGGCTCATTTCCAGCATTCCTTTACTTACGGCCCGTTACTGTCATTTTCTGCTTGTGGGTCAAATTCAGCCCGTGGTTACAGTCGGCCCATTTGTGGTCCGTTAATACGTTGGGCCGTTTTCATAGCGTCATCAAATACGGCCCATTAATGATGACCCGTTATGGTCGGCCCATGAACGGACGATTCCAACTCTAGCCCGTTTATGGCCAGAATGTGGTCTGTTTGGCCCATGTTTGGCCAATCGATCATACGGCCCGTATAAGGCCCATTGATGATATGGCCCGTAGAAGGCCCATTGTTTCTATGGCCCGTAGAAGGCCCACTATTTCTATGGCCCGTAGAAGGCCCACTGTTTATACGGCCCGTAGAAGGCCCATTGTTTCTACGGCCCGTAGATCCAGTGTCACTACAGTAAATATTAGCCCATGGTTATTGTGCCCTAGTTTTAAAAAATAGGTTATTGCAGCCACTAGAAAACCGCAAAAAAAGAACTGCACTGACTACAAGCAAACAAATAAACAAGACAACAAGGAAATAAATAAGCAAGCAACTTACACTAGGCTATCACGGCTATTACACATATTACATCCACGGGCATCAAAGTTCGCCACCAGTGCAAATATAGGGAACACAGCAGCATATAAACGCCGCAGCAAAACAAGTCCAGAACTGAAACCACTTCAGAAGAGCTCAAGAAACAATATCCTGGGTACCCATAATGCTGGCAAGATGCTTAGCAAGCTTATTAACTTTCTCTTGTTTGGCGCTTAAGTCCTCCAGTGCTTGATGTTGCACTAGAAAGTATGTGTATGAATTTTGCAGGGACTTCCTCAGTCCTTCGACTTCCTGTCGCATAACATCTGATCGATGTCTTTCAACTTGAAGTTGAGACTCAAGAAGCCGAACTGATTCAGGCAACGAGTTCGAAGAGCTGGTGCCAGCAGTGGTAGCCAGTAACTCGAACACTACATCAAGATAGGACTTTGGGGTTGTCTCAGTGTCTTCAATATAGTTTTTATCAGCTTTCTTGGAGACCAACAGGGATGTCTCACTATCTTGAACCTCATCTGCATTACTTCCTTTACCATTGCTTAACAGGGTACTCTTCTCCAATATTTTATCCGCGTTCTAAAAGAGAAACAAGCATACACATCTCAGGTTTACAATGTAGTATATGAAACTCATTTTGGTAAACCAGTTCAGTAGTAAGGTGGACAGGATAACAACATGAAACAAACATATATCTATGTAGTATGGTCACTGTATGGTCTATATCATTCTAGTTTATGTTGCCAAATCAAGATAGATACAGTTCGAATCATATCTATTTAAGACAAAGCAGCATAGACAGAATATAAGTGTGGGAAACTACACGGCAATAACAACACTTGTAATGTGCATGGCATGAGAACATAACTGTTTATTCAATTGAAACTGAAATCAACATAGAGCAAGTTACAACAGCAAACAGCCAAACACGTTGAAGAAACAAGTTTAAAACATACCTGTTGCACCATTGGAGTTTCAATTGCATCCTTCAAATTTGAAATTGGTTGGTATCAATAGATACAGTGATGCAAGAGCAAAGTAGTATGAACCATAGCTACAGAACCTGACCTGAGAACAATTCTTCTTCTGCTTTAAGCGTTGACTTTGGGTTCGGAGTGGTGGTCCTCGTGATTTGGGCACTGCAATTGCCTTACTAACTGCTCGTGTTTGGGTGCTCTGTGGTGGAGACTGTGCTGTGTCAACGGGAACTGGGTGTCTATCTGCTGGGGTTGGGGTTAGAAGGGGTGTAGCTGGTTCTCTATCCAACTGGGTAGGAGTACAATCTGCATGAGTGTGGGTTATGTGTGGTGGGGCTGGTTCTTGGGCAAGTACAACCGTGGTTCTATCTGCATCGACAGGTAGCACGATCTTTTTTGAAGACCGTGTTTTTACTCCCACAGATACTGCCATCACTCCCTCCAATTGAAATGGCTGATAAACCAGAAAAGTAATTGAATGTACAGACATTGTAAGATAGAGATGTGCAATGGATAGTAGGGAAGAAAATAGGGCATGAAATAATTAACATTTATGTTGTCTAAGCAAACAGAATAGCAGGACATAATTTCACATATATGATGGCTAATTAAATAGGATAGCATGACACAATTTCACATGTATGATGGCTAACTAAACAGGATAGAATGACATACTTCAAAATATGATGACTATGTAAACATGATGACATGATATAACTATACGATGTGTCTATTAAAGTGGTTGGCATGCCATAAATCACAAACACGCCGTCGATGGAAACATGATGGCATCATATAATTCACGGATAGAATGACATAATTTAAAATATGATGACTATGTAAACAGGATGAGATGATATAACTATATTATGTCTTTAGAAAATGGGTTGGCATGCCATAATTCAGATACATGCTGTCTATGTAAACATCATGGCATGACATAATTCAAATATATGATTTATATACTAAGGAAGTGAGCAGAGGGCAATCACATATATGATGTGTCAACTAAGGAGATGGCATTCAATATTGTGTATATGATGTAAAAACTAAGCATTGCAATACAACATATGCATTATATGAGTAATATAACCCTGCCAAGTTTGAGCTTACACCTCAGGGGGATAAAAGGACTGGTCATCTGCCTCTGAATCCTCCTCTGAAGAGCTATCTGTAGCCAGCAAGATATCTGCTTCAGCAGGTAGCATTGTCTGCTCTGAAGACCTTGTTTTCACTCCAGATTTCTCCATCACCAATTCAAATGGCTGATGCACAGGAAGAGCAGTTGAATATACAAACATTGTCGACAAAAGCAATGAGAAATACAAAAAAAGGACGGCATGATATAATTCACATATATGATGCTTGCCTAAACAGCATGGCATTGCATAATTCACATACATAATGCCTTGCAACAAGATAACATTGCATAATTCACATATATAATGTCTTGCAACAAGATGGCATTGCATAATTCACATATATGGTAATTAGACACTAAACATGTGGCATTCACACAAAGCATGTCTAAACTAAGCAAATGACATAGCAATGCAAGATACCATACGCACGATATGAGTAACATAACCGTGCCAAGTTAGGGCATGCACCTCGGGGGGGGGGGGATATGACTGGTCATCTATCTCTGAATCCTCCTCTGAGGAGCTATCGGTAACCAGCAAGACATGCGCTTCGTCAGATAGCATTGTCTGCTCTGAAGACCTTGTTTCCACTCCAGATTTTTCCATGACCGTGCCGAATGGCTGATGCACAGGAAGAGTAATTGAATGTACTAAAATTGTTGACAAATTTAACACGTAATAAAAAATGATGGCATGATATAATTCACATATAAGATGACTGGCTAACCAGGGTGGCATTGCAAAATTCACATATATGATGCCTGGCTAGACAAGATGGCATTGCATGATTCACATATACGATAAAGAAACTAAACAGATGGCATTGACACAAAGCATGTCTAAACTAAGCAGATGACATCTTTAATGTATACAGTAAGCAATGCAAGGCACCATATGCATCATATCACCAACATCAGCATGCCAAGTTAGAGCGAAGACCTCATGGGGTAAATAGGAGTGGTCTTCTCCTTCTGAATCCCCCTCAGAACAGTTATCTTCCTCTTGATTACGATCCAAATGGGTGGAGGGGGGCTGCCTTTGCACCCACCATGGAACGACGTCTGCATGAAATTTTATTGCCACGCAAGGCTCGTCTCTTTTGCTCTACATGATCAGTTCCATTGTGTACAATAACTGGCATGCATAGGAATAAAACATTGTGAGATTATGTAAGGAGTGCATGCACAAATCCAGTGTGATGGTAGCAAACCGTGGATAGACCCAAAACCAATGATAGCAGGCAGATAATAGCTTTAGTTAAAAAATACAGATAATGGCTCCTTTAATGTTTGTTTGCACCCAACATGAAACTCATAGTAGACACCGGAGATTAACCAGATAGTAGACAGATAGTACTGATTGCTGCCCCAATATGTACCCCACAACCATTTAAAAACTCAAGTTTCAGCATTAGTTTGGACCTGACCCGGAGTCTAATAGGTGAACACGACGATAATGTAGCATGTCATCATATTAAGCAACGCATAACGTAAGCAGACATGGAAGAGTGCAACCTCTCTTGCGGACCCGTGTAGTCCTCAAGGTCATCTGCTCAGTTGATGATGGTAATGCAGTTGTCGTGGCTGCCGGCGGCGGGGAAGAAGATCTGAGGCGGCGAAAGACAGTCTGGAGAGCGGATCCCTGCTGTGGTGAACCCTTCCGTCGTTGGAGCAGCTGAGCTGGGGTGGAACACAGCGCCGCAGGAGCAGGACAAACCACACAAGGTTTTCTTTGACACATATCTGTAACAGAAGTAATTGAGTAAGGGCTTGTTTGAATTTGAGGATTCTAACAATGCAGGGATAGGAAATAGACAGGAATAGGATAGGAATGCACGTGCAAAAGAGAGAATTTAGAAACACAGGATTTCTGCCAATCTGGGTGTTTGATTCACAACAATTGGAAGATCACAGGATGCAAAAAAGCATGGTGAGATTAAGTCAAACCACAAGAAAATGTACGGTTATAATGCTATTATGCTACTATCTCTTAGTCTTGTGCTTGATGAATAGGAATATGAAAAGGAGGAGAAGTGGAAATTAGAATTCCTACGGTTTTTCTTTCAAGGAGACACTAAAGGAACAAATCCTACAGTTTTCCTTTGCTCCATTCCTTTGCACCAAATTCATGAAAAGTAGTACCATAGGAAACTTTCCAATTCCTATGTTTTTCATTCACTTTTCCTTTCAAGCACTGGCGATTCTAGTAGGCAGGCTTGAGTAAGGAAATCCTACACAAAAAAATGTTTTTGTGCTACTTCTATTACTTTGGACCCAGGCCACTGCCATACTAGCTCAACTCCCAGGCCCATCGACAAATGCATAGCTCAAACGCGCAGAGATAAATAATGATGGCGTTCAAGAGAGTCCATCACGGATAGCTAAGTTGCCTGGTACCTCACTGCTTGTCATATAGTAGGATAAAATAATCATATTGCCCGTTACTACGAGTGCTCAGTGGGCAATATATATATATATATATAACATGTAGAGTAAAAAAGAGATGCAACAAATGTACAACCTCTTTAGCGAAGCCATGTCGATCTCAGCATGATTGGGTTGGCCGGTGAGGATGCTCCGTCTGACTTTGCTGTTGGAGGAGGGGAAGAAGATCTTAGGCGTCTAGAGATAGAGCCCGAGGTACTGCTCCGCTGTGATGGAGGGTTTCGTCATTGGAGCAGCTCTGGTGAGTTGTACGACGCCGAGGCTGAAGCAGGACAAGAGAGATAACGAACAACGTTAACCTGAGTGGAATTCTAATAGCATCTCCAATACATGACGTAAAATACATAACCACAAAGTGCTAGATGTAAAATACATCAGCCGCTCATCTATGAACTTAACTGTCGAAACTGAACTTAACTGTCGAAATTGAACTTAACTATCGAAACTGAACTTAACAGTTGAAACTGAATTTTGCTGTCGAAACTGAACGCACTAGCAAGGTGAGGCTACACGTCGGCCGACTGACTTTTTCATCTCCGGTCAGTCAATTTTGCAGCCGTTGGATACGAAATCAAGGGCCTACGGTTCATCTTCAACCTCCACCCCCTGAGCCGCCAGGCACCACCGGCCAAACAGCAGCCCCCCGCCGCCCGCAGGCGATGGTACGCTGCCCCGCCCGCCCCGAAAACACTCCCCACCGCCGGTCCACCGCCGCCCCAGCCATCCCTCTAGCCCCCCCCCCCCCGTGCCGAGCTTTTTCTCCGGCAATCCCCACGCCACCGCCCCGCCAATGCCCCGCCACCGCCGGCAACCACCGCCCCCATCCTGAACCCTAAGATAGATAGTGGGGTACCTCTCCGGCGAGCCCCACTCCCCGCTGCGGCTGGTTCTTCCTTCACCCCAGCGAGCCCACCCCTTGAAAATCGACTGACCCAAAAGTTGATTCAGTCGACTGAAGTGTAGCCAAATCGGAGCAGCATCGCAAGCAAGAGCAAGAGCGAGAGAAGCAGCGCGAGCAAGAGCAATAGCAAGAGCAGACCAGGCAGGGGATCGAGAGCAAGAGCAGAGCAGCAGCGCAAGCGAGAGCTAAAGCAGTAGCAGCTCCTACTGATGTGGACGTCGCCGCCGAGGAAGCGACGCCGTGGAGGAAGTGGCCGGCGACGCTGCCGTGTCGGCTCGGGACCAAGCGCCGGCAGCACCGTGAGATCGAATCAAGAAGAAAAATGCGGCGATTAGTGTACAACCTCTTTGGTGGCGCCGACTAGGCCGCAGCTTCATCCGAGGAAACGGTGATGATGATGCTCTTCTGGCAGTGCAGGTGAAGACAGCGGTGTGGGAATGGAGGTGGCGCGAAAGACAAGGGGAACATCGGGGCAGCTCCTTGGAGGTGGAGGACAGGGTGGCTGAACCTGCGGGACGATGAGATCGATGACGGATCCTCATCCGGTACGGTGGATGAGGGACGTCGAGGTGTTGCTATGGACGACGTCATCGGGGAAGAGGCTCAGGCTGTGTGGCGGACAGAGCAGGGTGTGGGGTTTCGTCGCGGGTTTTCGCAGCCTCGGTGTACGAATGGGTGGGCGGATGGGATGGCAGTGGGGAACCATGGCTTAGAGATGCGCTTGTCCGGAATGTGGGGTAAGTTACGAAAGTACCCCCCACCGATTTGAGGCGGTTCTTTCGGTTCAGGGGTACCACGGGCATTTCGTGTGTCGGGATTTCACAGGAGGTGGGAGTTTTCGCGCGCATTGTAATTTCGTAATAGGAAGGCACGGGTTGAGATGGAGGGAGTTGTCAGAGCACAACAAGACAAAGATATATCTTAAATATTTTGGGCTAACAAGGCACGGGTTAAAGAGGCGGGAGTTTCACAGCACGATAGACAGAGACGCTAGCTTCAATTTTCAGCATAACAAGGTGCGGCTTGAATTTCGGAAGAACAAGCTTAACGTGTACCAAAAAAAGACAATTTGCACCTCAACACGCACAACACACACACAAACACCATTTAGACTAGAGTAAGGTACACGTGCATTGCCGGCATGAGATTTGGCAACCAAATTATGAATAAATACCACATTATAGCATGCAAGCTTTGAGTCATATATGCATGATGTAGATGTTCGTTTAATTCTTATAGTTCATTTCATTCAAAATCATCTAGTTTTTATAAGAAAGCTAATCTATTTTAAGATTCATGGAATTGTGCGTTGTAAGACATAAAGTAAAAACAAATAATGGCAAATCATGTAGAAAAACATTTGGGCAATTCTGATACGGAAGATTCTAGAACAAATAAGAAGTGCTTGTGTTTTGATGTTTGTGCATTATGCTTAAGTTCAACCATGGAGTCTTCTAGATTATACATGTGGCGAAATCTGGTGGAATCTAGATGATATCCAACGGCCAATAGTGCTCAAATTTGCCATCTTTGGACCATCGGATTCGCCTCATCCAACGACCATCTTTCAAAGTTAAAGTTACCCGCACACAATATAAAAATATATATAATATAATATATATAGGGGTATAGATATAGATATGTGATGCGAAAGCCGCCCATCATCTCCAATTAGAATAGTGTGTCCATGCACGGATGCGACGTGGCCAAATGATGTCTGCCATCGGTATCTCAAATTCAAATCAGTCTGACCTTGTTCAATGTGTATACATTACAACATGCTCGTTTCCAAACCACACCGCGCAGATCTCCGTTATATTCATGCATGCATGGGTTTCAAACATCAGGATCTCTTATTCAAATATTTGAATTCAACTTTACATTGATTATGACCTCACCTATTCTTTTACACCCACACAGTAGTCTTCTCTTTATAATTGTACCACTAACTTTCTCTCGTGCATGCATGCACACACACTACCAGTCGGCATTATCCATCGCACGCATGCAATCTTTTTCTTCAGGTCGGTCTCCCATGAAGGCACACACCCACACACATCCCCCTCTCCATCATATCGGGCATTCTTTATCTCTCACGCGTGCATGCGCAACGATCGATGTTCCTCTATGTATGTGTGTATATAGCTAGGTCTTTCATAGTTTTCCACACAAACCGATCAATCGATATATCTAGTGAGGTCTCACCCTCTTTCCCACGTCCACATCGATCAATCTATACCTCTCTATATAGGATTAACATATATAGCTAATAGACCAACATTAATTATATATCCAACGTCCCCCTCTCATCATCCATGCCTTCCGCTTCATCTCTCAGACGCGTGCACAATGGCGAAGATAGGGGCAGTAAGGGCCCTGCCCCCCCTAACATCACTATATATCGAGGCCAATATGAATGTGATCATTAGACAATTGCTGCTAAAAAGGTTTAATTTCATGAATTGACCCTCCTCGTAAAGGATTAGCAATGCTTTGCCCCCTAGCTCATTTATTTTTCGTGGCTCCGCCACTGCGTGCAACGGCGCATGTGTTCGCCCCCTCTCTCTAAATATCGATCTCGCACTTGTGCATTCCTTCATAGTCTCCCTCCACTCGGCCCCTCGCACCATCTTCTAGCCCCCCACCGGATTTTGCCACATGTACAATCTAGCATACTCCATGGTTGAACTTAAGCATAATGCACAAACCTCAAAACAACAGTGGTTCTCTTTTGTTCTAGAATCTTCCGTATCATAACTGCCCAAACTTTTTTTCTAGTTGAATTGCCATTATTTGTTTTTACTTTATGCTTTACAACGCACAATTCCATGAATCATAAAATAGATTAAGGGCTTCTTTGATTCAAAGGATTCTCAAAGGAATTTTGGAGGATTCTAATCATTAGGAATTTTTCCTATCTTGGTTGTTTGATTCGTAGGATTGTAAACCATAGGAATTTTTCCATATGATTCATTTGCACTAGATTTCATAGGAAACATCCCATCCACTCAAACCTCTTTGAAAGAATTCTGCGTTTTTTCCATGCACAATCAAACACTCGTACAATCCTGTAGGATTCAAGACGACATTCCACTATAATCCCATGTTTTTCCTATTCCCGCGTTCTTAGCTTTTTTATAAAAACTAAGAGGGTGCTTGGATCCAAGGGACTTATTTTAGTCTGACTAAAAATAGTCTCTTTAAGAGACTAAAGTTCCAAGCACCCCTGACTAAAGAGGGGCTAAAACTAGTCTTAAGACTAAAATTTTTAGTCAGGGGTACCCCTACTAAAATGTGGATTAGTCCTCTCTCTCCTCATTTAACTCCTCTCCTTTAACACGGGCGAGTTCTGGATTGGAGGGTTTGGAGGATAATAAATGCTCATTAACTTGATTTTAGTCTCCTTAGTATTTGGATCCAAGCATGGATGAGGCTAGCATGTTTTAGTCTCACTACTTTTAGTCATGGGACTAAAACGTATCCAAGCACCCTCTAATTGATTTTATATGAGATGAACTATAAGAATTAAACGAAGGGCTACATCAGGCATATATGACTCAGAGCTTACATGCTATAGTGTGGTATTTATTCATAATTTGGTTGCAAAATCTGATGCGTGCAATGCACGTGTACCTTACTAGTACTTCGAGTATGTGCAAAACACGTAAATTAGAATACCAATGGCACGCTACACAGTGTCTCTCTTACAGTTCATGAAGCCACGTGGCACATGTGGAGGCGTTGTCGCGACCTCCTTGCATGGATTGATCACAGTGACGTGCTGCTGGTTCCAGAAGAATGTACTCGTCCTCCCTGAGCCATACTGGCGGTACATGCACGAAGCGAAGATGTGCACGCACGCCACGCACACACTCATTCCCTCGCACGCACACGCGGGTACACGGGCGGACGCAATTTTGTACCAAGATCCACCCCATGTGATAATTTGACGCGTGTAAAGTCGTTCACTTCATTGATGGTCAATTAATACAGCGCATGCAAATTGAGTGGACGTGAGGGCGGAAGAAAGACATTATTACTCCACTGCGCGCATGCGAGTAGTTAAATCGTGGGTTGCTAGTAGTACTTCCATTGGTCTCCTTCGTATTTTGTGCCAATTTTTGACAGTAACATAATATTTACGCATTTGAGCAGTGTAGTACTTGAAATTTATGTTCCGCTAAACTCATCGGGAGCCGTTTCGGGCCTCGAAACCAAAACCATCAATTAATCTTTACCTTGTTCCCATCACATTCGAAAGCCTGCTCACACCTACTAGTACGTACCAAACCTGAACGTGTTCCCACTATGCAGGTATTAGTACTAGTGCTAGTACTTAGGTTATAAAAAGGGGAACTACCTAACCGAAAATTAGTCTACCTTTCCTCCTCATAAGTGCTTCTTCTTCGTCCGTCGTTGCCATGGCCGGTGAGCAGAGCTCTAGGTCGAGAACTACTCGTAACAAGGGAGCGGCAACCAAGGCTGCGGAAAAAAAGAGAGGGCTCGCCGCCACGCAGAGACCTCGAAAGATCTCTCACGGGCAGGCGATGGCTCCCAGGAGCGCCCTAGCCGCGGAGGCGAACATGCCGAGCCGGCGGAGCTGGAGTCGTTATCCCTCGACGGCATGCCCGATCAGCTCAATAAGCACCTCAATAAGCAGAAGGAGTTCATCCAAGGCTTGATGGAGTTGCTGAAGGAGAGCCTCGACGACATGCCCGCTGAGCTCAATCAGCAGGGGGAGTTGACCGCCGGCTTGGTGATGCTGCTGAAGAAGAGCATTGCCTCGGAGAAGAAGGCGACCGGCGAAATCCTGCGACTTCAGGAGGACAAGGCGAAGCTCTGCCACGAGATCGACCTGTTGAAGGAGAAGAACGCCGGCTGGAAGAAGCTGCATGAGAATAGTAGTTCCTCGATGAAGATGCTGCAGGCCCTCGTCATGGAACAGAAGGAGGAGTTGGCGAAGCTCCGCATCGAGCACCCGGCTGCTGTCAAGGTACGTAATGCGGCCGTGGAACAGATGATGAAGGCTCGCGTCGAGAAATCCCGCGTCATGGACAGAATGAAGAAGATGGCGGAGGAGACGCGCAAGGAGATGGAGGTCGTGGAGGCGATGAAGAAGCAGTTACGACTCCGCGGCGAATTAGATCATTTGGGGTGATAATCTTCCTTCTTCTTTTGCTGTTGTGTTTCATCTTTTGCTTCGGGTGTTTCGCCGCACGTGTCACGTTCTCTGCGAGGCATGAATAGAACAATGGTTTTTTTGAGGGAATGAATAGAACAATGCTAACAATGAGATGACTAGCAAATTAGATCATTTTTTATCGCCATATGGCACTGGGCTGCCGTGTTTCGTGCTCCTCCGTCGCAGTACTACTCCAGTGGAAAACTTGAGTATACCGCACGGTTCTTTGCTCCTCCTCGATCAGGTCGTCGGCGCATTTATACGAGCAGTCAAATCACAAGGCCCCGCCTTCCAGCAGTAATGAGCCGTCAAATCACAAAGGCCCTCGCCTCTCGTGAAACCGACCAAGCTAGACTGCCCCGCCCTCTAGCCTTTTAAAAAATGTATACTTTTGTACAGCAGTAGTATCGATGGATTGCGCCATGGAGCAAAACTTGAAATTAAAAAAAAGGTGGTACATATAGAGAGCGCTCGTCGCCAAATTATGCATATAGTACTATTAAAAAGGCTAGTCACAATAATGGTGTCCAGCACAACCCACCCCTCAAATAAAACTAAGCACCCTGGAATTCTTTGACAAAACTAAGCACCCTGAAATTCTTTGACAACTAAACTGCTGGCTATATGATGTTGGCCATATATATTGTACGTATATAATGTGAAGAAACGAGTGGTAGTACTATACCAACTAAAAGATGAAATGTAAGAAATACTAGTATGTACGTACTGAAGAGTTAAAGTAACAAGAAGAAACATAACATAGTTCTGCTGGGGGCTCAGCACAACACACCCCTCAAATTAAATTAAGCACACCTGAAATTAAACTTTGCAACTATTCCGGTAGACACTGCATTAGAACCACCATGAGCAACGACACTGCCACCTTACTCGGAGTCCTCGTCCACGTCCTTGACTTCGTCCTTGTCCCTCTTCCTCTTGGCCGATAATTCTTTTCTTGAACTGCCAACTTGGCCGTTGCTCTTCATCCAACCCTTGTAGATATTGAAACAAAGGTAGCCATCCATTGCAGCGTAGTGGATGTGGTCTATATCTAGTACATTCCGCTGCCATGCATGACGATGAAACGTGTATGGAGGTTTCTCCAGTTTACCGTACGAAGGATGAACCATGGCTCCTGCCAGGGTCAGCATTGAAGGCTGACGAGAGGACACCAGCCGATTCTTTTGGAGGTCGAAGGTGTTGCCTACAACGAGGCCTATCCGACGCAGGACTTCTTTGTCGTTACCAAAGTCTACAGTAACGAATTTGACTAGGTTGCTCTCGAGGAAGTCCTTAAAATCCTGGCACTCAACGTCGGCATGGCATATGTGGTAGACCAAGCATAAGTCATGCACGCAAACCTGGATCACGGCGGGCTTCTTCCTCTCTTCGTCCTTTAGATCCTTCTCTCGTCCCACGACTGTGGTGTACTCAACATCTAGCCCAGCGACCCACTCATCATCTGAGTCTTCGAACATGCGTCTGAAGCGAGAAAGGCATCCTTTCACCGTCGCGGAAGAACGGGTGTAGATGACGTCGAACTCATCGCCGGTGATGGTTCTAACCTTGTACTCACCGCCGATCGGGGAGATTTGGGACGCCATGGATTTGGGAGGAGGGTTAGGATTAGTGGAACTGCCGTAATGTGAATGGACGGGACGACTAGGAGCGAACCGCCGTAGTATTAAAGGACGTGCGGGGACGAGTAGGAGTGAACTGCCAGCGTGCGAACGACAGGGTAGTGGCTTTCCATTCTCCCATGATACGGGCTTCCGAGAGCCCTTGGATCTGAGATCGAACGGTTGCATGGCGTGATTCTAGACCTATGGGTGAATATCCTATCCTGGAGGGTTATTCTGCAAATTTTCAGCAACTTAGCATGCGACCGTTTGATCTCAGATCCAAGGGCTGCCAGCAGCCCGTATCATGGTCGCGCCTACCACGACCGTCGCGTCGCTCGCGCGGTCGCGCCCTTGGAGATTTAACACGGTGCGTTAGGCTATCTGATGTTGGCATGTCATACATAGTCATCACTTAGTCACTCATACTACAACAAGGTTGGCTATAAGGTTGGCTATAAGTGTATTTTTTTACTCCTCTCTATCTATTTCTTCGTACTCCCTCCGTCCCATAATATAAGAACGTTTTTGACACTAGTGTAGTGCCAAAAACGTTCTTATATTATGGGACACAGGGAGTACTAGTATTTATTGCATTTGCCAAGGAGTGACCTCTTCCAATGAAATGGTGTTGCTAAGTTTGCTTCATTTAATTAGCTATAGACTCAAAATTGTCTTTTCACCTAGGTACACGCGCTTAGCACCGTTTCTTCCTTGGGTCACCAAACTAGTCTCTCTCTTCTTGATTAACTTGCCACATCAGACTTTATGCCTATGTGGCAAGCTTAAGCACCTGTAGGAGCAAGTAAGTACAATAGTGCGCTTTACATGGCATTTTTGCATATGTGGAGGAAAGAGAGGCAAGGAAAAAGTGGAGAAGTGGGCTCTCATGCAAGAGCCAGCCTCTACTACATGGTGGAGCATTGGGAGAGGCACCTGTATGGAGGTGGTCAGGAATCGGGAGACTCACGCCGGTCGTAGCGCCGCAGTTAAAATGATAATGGCAAGTCAAATCACGGGGCCCCACCTGTCCAGCAGTAACTCGCTGTCAAATCACACAGCCCTACGTTTGCAGCAGCCTACTCCCTCGTCTTCTCGCGTCTCTGTCGAACCGACTAGGCGGAACTGCCCCGCCGCCTACCGCGCAGGAAAAGCCCCGCCCTCGACTTTTAAATAGTATACAGTATACTAATTTTGTATCCATGGATTGCGCCCGCGCCATGGAGCAAAGCGTCTAGAAAACGGCGGTACACATGTACGGAGTATACAGCACGCCCGTCGCGTTCGCGTCGCACCCCAGACGGTCGGTCGGTCTGGCACGCTGCTCTCCGAATGGAACGCGCGTCATATTGCGTTCGCACACACATGTGGGACGGCAATTGAGAACCGACCATAGGCACACTCCCCGGCCCCGCAAGTCGGGTGACTTAATAGAAGAGGGAGACGAGCGATAGTACTAGAGAAGTGTTGTACTACGTTGGTGCCTGGACGATCCCTGCAAGACACGGAAGATCAGTTCGTCCATGCATGTGACCAGACTCCAGCAGACACGCCTGGATTGGCTATCGTCTACATATCGTGCAGGCTGTGTTGTACATGGCTGTAGTTGTGGTGAGAAATCTAAAAAAAGGTTTCTTGTCATCTCGCAAAATTAGGTGTCATGTGCTTCGGATCACTGCGAGGGTTAAACAGCGACAACTGAGTTGGGCTAGTCATTGGGGGCACATGCACGAACAGTGACTACTCGGCTGCCATCTAGGTCAAGCCGGCTATGTTAATTAGGACATCTATCGACGGACCCCTTTTCTACGAGTTTATCTTTAATTTGAGCTTTGTTCCTCGTCTAGTTTGTCCGTCGGGATTCATGTTGTCTCCTTTGGGCAGTGAGGTTATGATTTCTTGTCATGTGGCATTTTTTCGTGTTATATGTTATAATTCGGCGCTTCAGATCAAAATGACGATAACTACGCCTCCGGGCCACGTGCATGAAGACTTCTCGACAGTCATTGACGAGGTCAAGCCGGCTCCGGTAGACAAAAGAAAACTAGTACTACTCCACTATATAGGCAGGAGCCTCCGCGCTTGCTTGCTAGTGTTGCTCTCTTCACACTGTCTCGGCCTCTCCAGATCTAAACACGACAGCGGTGGCCACACACACTCTCTCTCTGCTCACCGCTGGTCACAGATCCAGCCGGATCCTCTCCGCCGGGGAAGGTGAGAAGGTGCAACGTTCACGCGGTCGTCCTCGGCGACGGCTCTTACCCACTGTTGGGCGCGTCCCGATCAGCCTGCCTTGCCGTTCTCTCCCAAGCACCGCTGGCGAGGGAGGGCCTCCGACCCCTTCTTCCTCGCTGCCGTAGTGTGGGCAGATCCGGCCTCCCGCCGCCCACCTAGCGACATCCCGGCGACCATCAGGTATAACTTCCTTCGAAACCGGCCTTGCTCTACTTCCCGAGCTCCTGACGTCGCTGCATTTGTATCTTTTACTATTTCTCAGGCCCCCTCGTAGATAGGATCGATCGGCTGTTCGAAAACCACCTAATTTTTTTACGTTTAAGAGGTAAAACTAGTTCATGCACTCGAATCTAGTACTACTTGGTTCAAACAAGGAAGAAAGGGGGTGGGGGTGGGGGAGGATTTGTTACCTGAATCTAGGACTTGGTCGAAAGAGGAAATAATGGGGGCGAAAAGTAGCAGAGACTGGCTATCCAACTGGTCTCTAGGTCTAATAGGGAAATAAAGGGAAATGCAGTACAAACTCAATATAAACCCGATCTATTGGTTGAAAAAGGAAAGAAAGTGGGGACTGGGGGACAAGTCAACAGAGTAAGTCCAGCACTAGATTTGCTAGCCTCACACAGTATAAGGTGGCTATACCGAACAAAAATGGGACCAACCCAGATATCCTGTTCTGATGTTTGTTGCCCCGAGCCACTCTTATGTAATGCCACTGGTAAAATGTAGCAGTCGCACTGTTAAAAGTAAGGACACGTTAAACCAATGTTGTTTTCAATGTAATGCCTCCAGTAATATGAATCAATGGCACTTCTTTACATGTCCTGCTAAAATTTCCCATTAAGATAAGTTGGTTCTTTTCGTTAGAAATGCAACTGTCCTGGTCCGCCTACTCTCCCGTGCCCAAAGTAATGTCGTATTTAACGGTTGTCATAGTTAATCCTAATGCCCACACTAATATCTAGCAATGCCACTGCTTTAGAAATTGCTACTGTCCTTGTAGGATTGCCATTCAGATAAGGAACATGCTTCTTTTCATTTGATGCATGTTTCATCACTTGTTAGTCACCCTCCTTTCCACCTTTTTTGTGCAAACAGAGATATACATTTCACGCTCGATCTTAGTTGAACTGCACAAATGATATCCAAATTATAGTTGAGCATTCCAGGAGCTTCACAACCAACCTTGATGTTGCTCAATTTTATTGCAACTAATGAAGAAGAAGCTCTGTGGGTTTCGTTTTCTGATGGAAATGGAACCGGGGCTGGAGCCCTTTTCTTAAAAAATTTTGAAGAAGAAGCTGCTAGCTCACGGGACATTGCTTCATTTTAGGTGAACTGCACCAAAAGGTCCCATGAATTGAATCATCCATGTTGGTGACTGAAAGAGCCAGCTTCAGCATCCCAGTCTAAGCACCCCCGGCCTCCATCCTTGCGACGCACGGTACACCTCGTTTGCCACCTGCTCGACCCTAGTGTCACTGATAAAATGAAGTAATAATACAGTTAAAATAGAGCGAGTGTCATCTCTATCATTTCATTTCCAATGTAGATAAAGAAAGTGCTTCTCTTTGTTAAAGTATGTTTCATCAACTAGTCCCATTGTTAATGTTTAAGCGTTTCTGCAAACTGGGGTGCTTAATTTTAGTTGATATGTACAAAAATAGAGATTTGAATGTCTCAAGGCGCCTCCTTGTACTACCGCTGTACACTGATGTTCATCACTGGCAGAAGGTGTATCTGGGAGACTTGGGACGATGTCCAGTATGAGGCGTACCGTATGAGGCGTCGCAGGGCCCATCTCGCCCTCGCAGCATGGCATACTATGATACTATCGCAATATTTTCTTCTATTTATTTTGTGTGTTTCATCAACTAGTGCCACTATAATGTAATCACGCTTTTTCATTATCTGTGCAAACAGGGTTATTCAGCTGCATTTTGGTGGAACTGCACAAATGTACGTATGGAACCGGCATATATGCAGAGTGCGAGGTGTGCCAAGTAAAAATTACCGACACCAACCATGCTGCATGCACGCATTGGCATCCACCACCACCAGTGGGATGTGTGGCGCTCTCTGTGGACGGATCTTTCTCGGCAGCAAATCCTCTAACCAAATACTAGTAGCTTATATTGGCAGTTTTCTAGGGAGTACTCTTTTCTGAAAGAAGCACCAATCTATTTTTCTTTATTTGTACACTGTGTCACAACTTTGACCCAAAGGTCCAGAGCTATTTTAGGGTGATTGGCGTAGTACTCGGAGACTGATTGTAAGCATGATTTTCATTAGCTGTCACACTGATTGTAAGCATGAGCAGGTGGAAGATTAGGTTAGTGCGAAGCTTACCTTAAACCCTACCGCCGCCGTTGAAACGAGGCGAGCGTCGAGGGAACCGTGGAGAACGGCGGGGAAGCGACGTCGCGCCATCCGGCCTCCTCTTGCGGTGGGAGAACGAATACTCCTGTGGCTCCGGCTGGCTCTGCACCCTCACGAACGGCACACCATACTCGATCGATTCGTTATCCTCTGGGTGCTCGACCTTCGACCTGTACGCCCACCACCTCCGCCTGACTGTCGCCTCGGGCGAATCTGTCTGCTCCATCGCCCATAGGAGATACTCGATGAACTCGGAGGACTGCGGCGTGACTGCCGCCGAGGAGTACATGTACATCGCCGCCCTCATCGCCGCCGTCTCGCTCTTTCGCATACATTGCCACATGGCCCGCACCGTCCTCGAAATCTCCCACTCATTGTCAAACCAACTAAGGATCTCCTTCAACCTGGCTAACTTTGCCTGGTCGCCGCCGGCGATCTGCCTGATTCGCTGCTGCATCCTCTCCATAGATGTCCTTCTGAGTGGTCCGGTGCTAGCTTTGGAAGATGGGAGGAGAGACGGTGGTCTTGCAATAGAGAAGAGGGAGAGGCGAGACAGTGGTTTTGGAATGGAGATGATGGAGAGGAGAGGAGGTGGTTTTGCAATGGAGAAGATCAGAAGAGGGAGAGGCGAGACGGTGGTTTTGGAATGGAGATGATGGAGAGGAGAGGAGGTGGTTTTGGAATGGAGATGATGGAGAGGAGAGGAGGTGGTTTTGCAATGGAGAAGATCAGAAGAGGGAGAGGCGAGACGGTGGTTTTGGAATGGAGATGATGGAGAGGAGAGGAGGTGGTTTTGCAATGGAGAAGAGGGAGAGGAGCGTGCGACAGCGATTTAGGATTGGGCGAGAGGGCCGGCGCGCTGTGACTGGATCAAAATCAAAATCAATTTACCCTTCAATTAAGAAAGCGACCCCACATTAACTAGTCTCCCTTTTATTCTGGGTCATAATTGACCATGATTTTCGCACATAAAATATATGTTATACGTTGCAAAAATAATATAATTTGAAAGTACATTCAGATACGAACCAAACGATACAATTTTTGGTGACATGCATTCACATTTTGCTTGTCAAATATAGTACGTGGTCAAACTTTGACCCAAAATACGCAAAACAACAAAAAATACTTCCAAGACCAGCGCCGCTCTTCCGCTCTTCTCCTCTTAAACCACCGCCGCTCCTCTCCTGTTCCAATCTAAATCCAGCGCCGCTCCTCTCCTCTTCCATTTCAAAACCACCGCCCCTCCTCTCCTGTTCCAGTCCAAAACCAGCGTCGCTCCTCTCCCGTTCTAATCCAAAACCAGCGCTGCTCCTCTCCTCTTCCATTCAAAAACCACCGCCGGCGAGTGAAGGTGCTGTGGAGAAGTAGATCGATGGAGGAGTACAACCGATACGTGAGGATCACAGACGGCGACCCAGTGAAGCTAGCTAGGATGTTGGAGATACAGTCTTGGTTTGACAACAAGGACCAACTAGCGGCGACGGCGACATCCATGGCCAAATATCTGCAACAGAGCGAAAAGGCGGCGATACTCCCGGAGGGAGTCGCGCTGGAGTACATAGAGCTGCTCCTCTGGGCCATGGAGCAAACAGATTCACCGAATCCGATCGTGAGGGAGCGGTGGTGGGAGTATCGATCCCAGATGGAGCATCCACCAGAGATTGAAGGATCGAGCATCTACAGGGTGCCGTTTGTGAGGGTGTCCTGCCAGAGCGAGCCGGTGGAGTCTTCGTCGACCGAACCCAACTGCAAGAGAAGAAAAGCAGTTGGCCCGATGACGCTTCCTCGCCATCATCTCCCTCGCCGTTCACATCGTCTCATGGGGCGGCTATCTGCCACCGAGGAATAGGAGGGGGCTGCCCCCCCCCCCCCAGCCCAATAGTCGGGCAGGTTGTGAATTGTCAGGAGGAGCTTAGGGTTGTCAGTATTTGCAGGTTGTGAATTGTGTTTTGTGTTCTGTATTTTGAGAGTACTTTCAAATATGAATGTCTTTTGAATTTCAGATTTGCAGTATTGAGCATATGAAGAATTTTATGAATTCTAGAGATCTATTTTTAGCACTTAAAAATGTAATTTCATAGGAGTATAAAAGTGTAGACAATGTGATTCTCATAGAAGAAACTGCAAGTTTCAGTTTCAGATAAGAAACTGCAAGTTCAGTTTCAGATAAGAAACTGCAACTTTCAGAGGCAGAGTATTTATATTAACACGACCTTTTCAAACTAGGTTAACATCATGTTGGAAGTTTTATTCATGGTCGAAAATGGAACTACCAACCAGTTAACATCATGCTGATCAACATTCATGCATAGCACATCTTCATATGATGCACAGTCAAAATGCCCACACAATGTCGAGTGTGCGAAACACGCAGAAAACGAGGGACGAAGTTTTGGCAAGTGTTCGGCGTGGTTTTGGGCTGCCCCGTCTAGGCTTTCATTTTTAACATGCGCAGCCCATGACCTCGGATGGGAGGGCCTGTTTGTATTTTCTTAGGGCCGTCATGTATCGACCGGCCTATGGACCTCCCATCCGAGGTTTTATTTTTGGCAGCCCAATTTATGTATTTTTTTAAGAAAATGCAGAGGCCTGTTCTATTTTTCTATATAAGAATAGGAACGCCACGTCCAACTTATGTTTCCCTTCTAACTATATGATATATATTTAAATTATTTTAACAGATACTTACATATGTAAGAAAACAATATCCCACATCTTATTAACTTATAAAATAATTTCTTAACAAATAAAATCCTGGATTGTTTTGGCACGAAAATCCTAGTGATTGTGTACAAAAGCTTGGTAAGATTTAAGGACAAATGTAATAATATCACCTATTATTTCAATATATTTATAACAAAATGCTCAGCTCCTTTTTATTTTTTGATAACATTGCTGGCCCAACCCAACATTATAATTAGAATCAGCCCAGCAAAATCGTGTATTTCGAGAAAGTGCAAATGGCATGTAATTTTTTAGGAAATAAAATAAATGGGCCGCATGGACGCTACATTATTTGTTCACCCAGCCCAGCTAATGGTTGTAATTAAAAAAAGATCAAATTGACTGTAAATTCTACCGCGCAAAAAAAAGACTGTAAATTCTGAAAAAATGGGTTGAATACGTGCCAAATTTTTTGGAGGCTGAAATGTGGGCCAATAGGTCAGAGCCAACGCAAGTCGTTGTCAATTTAGTCAACAAATGATTTTGACATGTTAGCCGTTGGATTTACATCCAACGACTGGCATCCATCTTCAATCTCTCGTCTTCTTCCTCCAGCGCTGCTGGGACCACCTCCTGCCTCCTGCTGCTAGCAGCTCTGCTTAGCACGCTTTGCTATGAAGCGCCACTCCACCGTTGGCCAAGCCATCCCTCCACACCTCCACACCTCCTGTTCTTCTCCACCGACTGCCGAACCACACCGCACTAGAACCAGTTAACACTCGTACACCTCTCCGTCTGCGACTCTACTCCCGCGTCTTCCCATCTCCGGCTCGTTGCTGTCCGGGGCCTCGCCGTCGTCCACCACCTTGGATGCGCTCGGCGCGGCGTGGTCAACATGGTCAACGAACGACACCATCGGAAGTAGATTGTGCGTGGAGAGGCTGACAGCTGGGTCTACGGCCGCACACAAGGAAATGCCTCCTTATTACGCGCAAAATAATGATTCCTCCACCTGACATCTGAGACCCACCGGAAGGGCCTCTGTATTTCGCGAAAAAAACGTGCCCCCTGTTGACTTGTCGGACCCACCAGCTATCTTCGCACGCAAGGAATACTCCCCCTGCCAGCTGGAACCCAGCATACTGGGAGGTTGACTTGTGGGCCTACCAAGTTGACGGGGATGGAGGGATTTGTCAACTTAGTCAATATGAACGATTCTAGCTCCTGTTACCGTAAGATGTTCATCCAATGTTCGTAGTGCTTCTTCAACCTCTGGTCTTCTTGCTCCAGCCGCCCAAACCAGCACCGGTCGTGCCGCGCGCTCCTGCCTCCCGTGGCCGGCTGTGATGTCGCGGAGGCCTCACCGCCCCCTACTACTCCCACCGCTAGCCAGGCCATCCCTCTACTCACCCACACCCCCTGTTATTCTGCGGCGACAGCAGCCTCACACCGCAGCTGAACCAGTGAACCCTCATACTCCTCTTCGCGTGGGCATCCACTGCTGCATCTTCCCCGGCTCCGAGTGGTCCCCTTCCTAGACCTCGCCGTCGTCCACCGCCGTGGTGCTCTCGGCGCGACATGGTCAACATGGTCAAGGAACGACTTCCATCGGACGTGGACTGTACGTGGAGAGGCTGACAGCTGGGTCCATGTTCGCGGCAAGGAAGTGCCTCCTTATTACGTGCAAAATAATGTTCCTCCACCTGACAGTAGGGACCCACCGGATGGGCCACCGTATTTCGCGAAAGGAACGTTTTCCCCTGACTGCTGGGACCCACCAGCTACATCTTTGCACGCAAGGAAGTGCGTCCGGGCAAAAAAAAAACGATTTGCCCCCTGACTGCTGGGACCCACCAGCTACATCTTCGCACGCAAGGAAGTGCGTCCGGGCAAAAAAACGATTCGCCTCCCTAACTGCTGGGACCCACCAGCTACATCTTCGCATGCAAAGGAAGTGCGTTCGGGCAAAAAAACGATTCGCCCCTCTGACTACTGGGACCCACCAGCTACATTTTCGCACGCAAGGAAGTGCATGACAGTCGGGACCCACCTGGTCGAAACGTACGTAGTGTTGTCATTCTGGTCGCGAACGTGTACGTACATACTGGTCATTGTAGAGGCGCGCACGTGTCGTAGTAGAGGCGCGCATGCAGCATGTACATGTACGTACAACGGCCAGGGTGCAAGAAAGAAAATACGGCCACGTACGTACATACGGGCAGGGTCTCGAACGCCTACTCGTGCATACGTACGGCCAGGTCTCGTGTACATGGCTGGGTCGGAACAGAGAAACAGCATCGTCGTCGTGTTCTAACCGACTGGGTCGAAACGGAATGCGTGGTCGTGTTCATCAGGAGGGCTTGGACGGAACAGGTGATGGAAACGAGGCATGGCATACCGCACAATGGAGGAAACGACCTTGTGTTCGATTGGCCACGTTCGAAACCGGGGGCCTATTGATCGGGAGGGGTGTGGCGTACCGCAAAACGGACGAAACGGACCTCCTATGGTCGAAATGGGGGTCCTGTTGATCGGGAGGGGTGTGGCGTACCGCAAAACGGAGGAAACGGATCTCCTACGATCGAAACGGGGGTAATGTTGATCGGGAGGGGTGTGGCGTACCGCAAAACGGACGAAACGGACTTGTGTTGGAGCGCTACGGTCGAAACGGGGGTCCTGTTCATCGGGAGGGGTGTGGCGTACCGCAAAACAGGACTCCACGGGATACTGTTCATCTCCACCGTCGACCTCCTCCAGCCTCCACGGGCTACCGTCGACCTCCTCCAGCCTCCACGGGCTCCTGCTCATCCAGCCTCCACCGTGCACTACTCCACCGGCTACTGTTCAACCACCCCTCCACTGTCTACTATTCATCCAGCCCTCCACACCACGGGGTCCTGTTCAACCAGCCCTCCACGGGCACCCCTCCACCGTCTACTATTCATCCAGCCCTCCACACCACGGGGTCCTGTTCATCCAGAGGCAACGCCACCGCTTACTGTTCATCCAAAGCCCCCCGCAACGCTCACTGTTCATCCAATCGATCGGCTTCAGTTAGCAGCAGTGGCGAAGGAATCGCTCGATCGGGTTCAGTTAACAGCCGTCGATCGATCGCTTGGGTTCAGTAACGTGTAGCCTACAGTGCAATCACTCGGGTTCAGTTAGAGCCCAACGCCTCGCTCGGGTTCAGTTAGAGCCAACGCCTCGCACACATGCGCGTATGTGTACAAGAGAAACATGCATCGCTCGGCCCCCCGACCTCCCACCGTAACCGGCAACTCCCCGAAATTTTCCTCCCCCTCGCTTCTACCATGGTTTTTTTCGTCATGGACGGCCCAAAGAATGTCATGCAGCTGCGTCTTCGGCCCATCCAGGACGAAAAGCCCATTTTCTGTCATAATTTTTTGTCATAGAAGTAGGAGCCCACGACATGTATGATGATACCGGGTTTTGTCACAATTATCGTCATAGAAGTATCATATGTATGACATAAATTTTTTTGGTTCGGCCCAAAATGTCACGGATGTGTCTTTTTTTTGTAGTGTACTTATTGCAAAAGTCTACTTAGCCCTCGAAGCAAAGTACTACTACGCATGCCCCAAGAGGGATAGATTGGTAGAAAAAGACCATCGTTCGTCCCCGACTGCCACTCATAAGGAAGATAATCAAAAGAGCACCTCATGCAACAAATTTGTCAGACAACTTTTACCATACGTGCATGCTACGGGACTTGCTAACTTCAACAAAAGTATTTCTCAATTTCATAATTATCCACTAGCATGACCCTAACATTACTACCTTTATATCTCAAAACAATTATCAAGCAACAAATTGATCATAGCATCTAATTCACTTCCTATGATAGTTTTTATTATACCCAACTTGGATGCTCATCATTCTAGGACCAAATTTTTAACCATAGCAAATACCATGTTGTTCTAAGAGACTCTCAAAATAATATAAGTGAAGAATGAGAGACTAATAATTTCTATAAAATCAAGCCACCGCCGTGCTCTAAAAAATATAAGTGAAACACTAGAGCAAAAACTATCAACCTCAAAAGATATAAGTGAAGCACATAGCATATTCTAATAAATTCTAATCAAATAGGCTTCTCCCAAAAGGTGTGTACAGCAAGGATGATTGTGGTAAACTAAAAAGCAAAGACTAATATAATACACGATGCTCCAAGCAAAACACATATCATGTGGCGAATAAAAATATAGCTCCAAATAAAGTTACCAATGAACGAAGAAGAAAGAGGGGATGCCTTCCCAGGGCATCCCCAAGCTTAGGCTTTTGGCTATCTTTGAATATCTTGGGGGGATCTTGCCACTCCTTATTCCATAGTCCATAAAAGCTTTACCCAAAACTTGAAAACTTCACAACACAAAACTCAACAGGAAATCTTATAAGCTCCATTAGTGAAAGAAACAAAACCACCACATAAGGTACTATAACGAACTCATTCTTTATTTATTTTGGTGTTAAACCTACTGTATTCCAAGTTCTCTATGGTTCATACCCTTACATACTAGCCATAGATGCATCAAAATAAGCGAACAACACACGAAAAACAGAATTTGTAAAAAACAGAACAGTCTGTCGCAATCTGTAACTAACGCAAACTTCTGGAACTCTAAAAATCCTACAAAAAAAGGACGTACTGGAAAATTTGTTTATTGATCAGCAGAAAAAAGTATCAATGCAAAATCACGTTTCTGTGATTTATTGAATTTTTTCTCGTGAGTGCAAAGTTTCTGTTTTTCAGCAGAATCAAATCAACTATCATCATAGTTTATCCTATAGGTTCTACTTGGCACAAACACTAATTAAAAGATAAAAACACATCTAAATAGAAAGTAGAAGCAAAAATTTATTACTAAACAGGAACAAAAACAAAAAACATAAAGAAAATTGGGTTGCCTCCCAACTAGCGCTATCGTTTAACGCCCCTAGCTAGGCATAAAAGCGAAGATAGATCTAAGTAGTGCCATAATAATAAGATAGATCTTGAAAACTCATCTCATATTCTCTATGTTCAGCAGCAAGTTTTCTTTGAGGCAAGCAAAAGTAATCAAAAGGGCTAAATTTGGCAGGACAAAAATCCCCAAGATCAATCATAGGAGGAACGGGCTCCTCCTTTTGCCCTTCATAATGCACAACTAATTCATCACTATAAGCATTCTTTGGACAAAATTTTGTGAGCCTATACTCAAGGGAGTATCCAAGCTCATTATTTCAAAGAGCAAAATCATTATTAAGTTCGGAAATTCTATCAACAAGGACATTGGTAGGAACCTTTTTTCTAAGGTTTTCATTGAAAGCAACATAGTCCGAAGATTGAAAGCGCCTAAATTCCTCTTGATCGTAGAGGATCGACTCTATGGGAGGACGACCGGAGTCCACCCTATAGTGCACAAAGATTTCTTTGGCCTCTCTTATGATAAATCTAAACTCATGAGCCAAAAAGATAGTAACAACGCGCTTAACAGAAGAATGCTCAATATTAGAAAATTCTAGGAAAATTCTTTGTATGCAAGGATGCATATGCATAAATTGTCTTTCAAGTTCAACTACAAGCATAGCAATGGCCCACAAGACTACAAGTTATGTGAAGAATAGGACCACCCATGGGAGGTAAAGCACCGGCACAAGTAAGGAAATCTTGAATAACACTTTTTCCAATAATTTTACCACTACCGATTTGAAACTTTTTAGTATGCAAGATAGGGGGTTCTTCGGCCGGAGCCTCAGAATTTTCCATGTTATCATTATTGTCCATATCGACGATAATATCCCCAATTTCAGACATAATGGCAAACAAAAGCGAGGAAGAAGAAAGCAAGCAAAAGAGAGAGGAGATTGGGAAAGATAGGGCAAATAAAACGGCAAGGGTGAAGTGGGGGAGAGGAAGACGAGAGGCAAATGGCAAACAATGTAAATGCAAGGGAGATAGGTTTGTGATGGGTACTTGGTATGTCTTGTCTTGAGCGAAGACCTCCCCGGCAACGGTGCCAGAAATCCTTCTTGCTACGTCTTGAGCTTGCGTTGGTTTTCCTTGAAGAGGAAAGGGTGATGCAGCAATAGTAGCGTAAGTATTTCCCTCAGTTTTTGAGAACCAAGGTATCAATCCAGTAGGAGGCTCCTCAAAAGTCCCACGCACCTACACAAACAAACCAAGAACTCGCAACCAACGCGATAAAGGGGTTGCCAATCCCTTCATGGCCACTTGTGTGAGATCTAATAGAGATAGTATGATAAGATGAATATATTTTTGGTATTTTATAATATAGATGCAAAAAGTAAAGATGCAAATAAAAGTATATTGGAAGCAAATATGATAAGAGATAGACCCGGGGGCCATAGGTTTCACTAGAGGCTTCTCTCAAGATAGCATAAGTATTACAGTGGGTGAACAAATTACTGTCGAGCAATTGATAGAAAAGCGAATAATTATGAGATTATCTAGGCATGATCATGTATATAGGCATCACGTCCGCAACAAGTAGACCGACTCCTGCCTGCATCTACTACTATTACTCCACACACCGACCGACTCCTGCCTGCATCTAGAGTATTAAGTTCACAAAGAACAGAGTAACGCATTAAGCAAGATGACATGATGTAGAGGGATAAACTCATGCAATATGGTATAAACCCCATCTTTTTATCCTTGATGGCAACAATACAATACGTGCCTTGCAACAATACGTGCCTTGCAACCCTTTTTGTCACTGGGTAAGGACACCGCAAGATTGAACCCAAAGCTAAGCACTTCTCCCATGGCAAGAAAGATCAATCTAGTAGGCCAAACCAAACTGATAATTTAAAGAGACTTGCAAAGATAACTCAATCATACATAAAAAATTCAGAGGAGATTCAAATATTTCTCATAGATAAACTTGATCAGAAACCCACAATTCATCGGATCTCGACAAACACACCGCAAAAAGAGATTACATTGAATAGATCTCCACAAGAGAGGGGGAGAACTAGTCCTGGCCATCTCAAGCCCGACCCTGTCGGCCCACCCAGGCCCGGCCCTAAAATCCAGGGCCTAGGCCCTATGGGCTTGCCCATGGGCCGGGCTTGGGCCTGAGTTTTGAGCCCACCAGCAGGGCCTGGGCGGGCTTGGGCTTGGCATATTAGCATTTTAAGGAAGAGGCCCAGCCCACGGCCCTAAGCCCTAAGGCCTTTTTACCAGATGGGTTGGGCTTGGGCTTGAAAAGTAGGCCCGATGGTAGGGCCTGGGAGGGCCTGGGCCTCAATTTTTTGCCATGGGCTTTTTCAGGCCCGGCCCGGCCCATGGCCAGATATAGGGAGAACATTGTGTTGAGATCCAAAAAGTGAGAAGAAGTCATCTAGCTAATAACTATGGACCCAAAGGTCTGTGGTAAACTACTCACAACTCATCGGAAGGGCTATGGTGTTGATGTAGAAGCCCTCCATGGTCGATTCCCCCTCCGGCGGAGCGCCGTCGAAGGCTCCAAGATGGGATCTCGTGGATACAGAAGGTTACGGCGGTGGAAATTGTGTTTCGGGTGCTCCCCGGATGTTTTTGGGGTATGTAGGCTTATATAGGAGGAAGAAGTACGTCGGTGGCCGCCCGAGGGGCCCACGAGATAGGGGAACTCGCCCTATAGGGGGGCGCCCTACCCTCTCGTGGCCGCCTCGGCTGCTTCTTGACCTGCACTCCAAGTCCTCTGGATCACGTTCATTCCAAAAATCACGCTTCTGAAGGTTTCATTATGTTTGGACTCCGTTTGATATTCCTTTTCTTCGAAATACTGAAATAGGCAAAAAAACATCAATACGGGTTGGGCCTCCGGTTAGTAGGTTAGTACCAAAAATGATAATAATGTGTAAAATAAAGCCCATAAACATCCAAAAGGGGTAATATAATAGCATGGAACAATAAAAATTTATAGATACGTTGGAGACGTATCAAAGATCTTTATCGGTCAAACTGCATAATAACATACGTTGTTCACTTTGTCATCCGTATGTTACTTGCCTGAGATTCGATCATCGGTATCATCATACCTAGTTCAATCTCGTTACAGGCAAGTCTCTTTACTCGTTTTGTAATGCTTCATCTCGTAACTAACTCATTAGTCACATTGCTTGCAAGGCTTATAGTGATGAGCATTACCGAGAGGGCCCAGAGATACCTCTCCGATACACGGAGTGACAAATCCTAATCTTGATCTATGCCAACTCAAGGAACACCTTCAGAGACACCTGTAGAGCATCTTTATAGTCACCCAGTTACGTTGTGATGTTTGATAGCACACAAGGTGTTCCTCCGGTATTCGGGAGTTGCATAATCTCATAGTCTGAGGAACATGTATAAGTTATGAAGAAAGCAGTAGCAATAAAACTGTAACGATCATAATGCTAAGCAAACGGATTAGTCTTGTCCATCACATCATTCTCTAATGATGTGATTGAGGAAGTCCTGGATAAGGGGGTATCCGGACAGCCGTACTATATTCATCGTTCGAACTATAGAAGCGTCAAGATACAAGACTCAAGACTTCGGCTCGTGTCTGGATGGGACTCTCCTTTGCGTGGGAGACAAGCTTGGCGATCCGGATATTATGTTTCCTTCCTTGTAACCGACTCCATGTAAACCCTAGCTCTCTAGTGTCTATATAAACCGGAGAGCATGGTCCTTAGAAGGCCAATCACATTTACAATCATACCATCATAGGCTAGCTCTTAGGGTTTAGCCTGTCACATCCCTAGTTTCTGTTACTGCCTGGTGTTGCATCTTGTTGCATCATGTTTAAATTTTATTTAAGATCGAAATGAGGATGTTCAAACCCTAGCATTAAATCAACTCAACTAGGATGGATTAAAATCTTTTCAATAAACCAAAAATGCCCTTTGAAAATGTTCATGCTTTCTTATAAAGGTTAAAACCTCTGCCAAAAATGATGAACATATTTTTTTGGCCATTCTGGATTTCTGAATTAATTCATACTGTATTTGAATTGGAGCATTTAAATACTATTAATATTTTTTAAATGCCCCAACAATTTTGGAACTAGTTGAGGGCCTCTGGAATAACTATTTTAGTGCCCATAACTATTTCCAGAATTTTTAAAAGTGATTTGCTTTGAAAACCAAATTAAAACAAATCTGCAAAATAGAAAAACAGAACAAAATTAGGAAACAGAGAGGGAGGGATGCTCACCTGGACTTACCTACAGCCTACCTGGCCCAAACCCTCTAGCCAGCCCAGCCCACCACCGCCTCCAGGTTGTCTTCAACCTGAGGCAGCTGCGTGGCAGCAGCACAGCTGAGCCGCGCCAGCTCCTCCCTGCCTGCCTGGCCTCCCCGCGCCCATCCTCTCGCGCCTGGGAGACGCCCTCGGCACCCCTGGTCCTTTTCCCCTCACTCGCGGTCTCCCTTCCCCTCCTCTGCTCCCTCTCTTCTCTCTGCCCGTGTGCGCCGAGATCGCCGACGAACACCACCGCAACCACAGCCTCTCCCCCTGCCTCTCCGATGTGATCTCGAGCCCCGCCCTCGATCCCTACGCCGTCTCCACCGAGCCACGCGACGAGAAGAGCCCCGGAGCGCCGTCCTCTACGACTTCTTCCTCCTTGGGTCACCGAGATCGCCGGCGACCGTGCTCCCACTCCGGCGCGTCCCCGAGCCCGCTAATCATCCCTGCAGCTCCGCGGTGAGCCGTTGAACCGATCCCCCCTTGCCCCGTCGTCCCTCGCATCCTCTAGGCGTCGTTCCCGAGAGCTCCTCGACGCCGGCCATGTCGCCGCTGCCGCTGCAGCCACTGAAGCTTGCTCCTGAGCATCGCCCCGTGCTCAGCACGCTCCCAGGAGCCGGGCGCGTCCACTCGTTCGATCTGCTGTGCCCCCCCTAGCGCCAAACTGAACTCGTCCGAACTCCGGCCGCCGCCGTTTTGGTCGCCGCCGTTGATCCTAGCCACCAAAGCTCCGGCCACCACCACTGGTCGACGCAGCTCGCTCCCAGGAACACACAGGAGCAAACCCCGCCTCAAACGGTGCAGCACAACGGTTTTTCGAAGCGCCCTGCCGCCACGGCACCTCGCCGGCAGCCTAACTCCGGCGAAAACGCCATTAGGCACTATCTAATGACCCTCTGGGTCACTTACATGTGGGCCCATGCCTCACTGACACTTTTTAGTTAGGACTAAATTAGCGCTAACAGTCTTTGTTAATTAACTAGGACACTGACATGTGGGGCCCACTGTCAGGTTTGACCCTGGTTAGGCGCTGTTGACCGTTGACGCATGCATGACGCAGCGCTGACGCAATAAGTGTTTTCTGGAATTTAAATAGATCTTAAATGATTTATTATTTTCAGAAAATGCCCAAAACCTCTAAAATTCATATAAAATCATCCGTAACTCAGAATAAAATAAGTTATATATGAAAAATGATCAGAAAAATCCAATCTATCCATCTGTACCATTTTCATGCATGTTAGAACAACTTATCACTACTGTTTAGGACAAATGAAATGAATGGCATTTAAATAATCACATGTGGAGTTGGAATTTGAATCTTGGGTTCAAACCAGCTTCATTTAATCTGGTTGCTAGTTGCATTAGCCCACATCATAGCATATTGCCATGTCATGATCATGCATCATATTTTCGCATTGCATTGATTGTGTTTCTTCTTTGTTTGTCGGTGTTTGTCCCCTCTGAGTAGACGTGTTCCGACGATGTGATCGATGACACCGATGAAAAGCTATACTATCTTAAGAAGTGCCAGGCAAGCAAAACCCCCTTATTCCTTCCGATACAATCCCACTCTCTCGCTCCTGCTCTCTTTTACTGCATTAGGACAACAACGACATATTTGTGACTTGCTGCGGTAGATGAACCCCTTATCCTCTGCATGACCTGTCATTGCCACAGTAAATAGATGAAACCCACTAGCATGAGTAGGAGTTGTTTGAGCCCTGATGTGCCTACTCATTCATGTTTGTTTGTCATGCCTGCTACTGCTTAGAGTTGAGTCAGGTCTGATTCGTCGGGGATGAATTGGAGGTGTGTAAACATGTCCTACTGTCTGTGAGCTAAGTGCGTGAACACGATTTGGTAAAGGTAGCGGTGAGAGGCCATGTAGGAGTACATGGTGGGTTGACTCATTGCAGCCGTCCTCAGGAACTGAGTTCTGTGTTTGTGATCCATGAATAGTTACTACCACACATTGGGTTCCGGTAACTCGGCCCCTCTCGGCTTATTAATCAACTTGATCTCTGTCCAGGAGTTGCAACTAGTTTCTGGTGTTTGTAGGTAGTGTTAGTAGTCTACCAAGTGGCACCCGGTACAGGTGGGCTTGGGACAGGCTAGGCACAGTGGCCTGGTGTACCAAGTGGCACCCGGATGGTGGACTTGGGAACCCTGCACACATCGTTTGGGGCCGTGAGCGACACCCCGGCCGGATCTCCTTGCGGATGGAACCCGAATAGGCGATAAACCTGGATGAGAGACTTGTGTGGTTAGTCAGGTCGTGGTCGACACCCTCGCTGGGCTTCCGCTTGAAGGTTGTCGAGTACATGTCGTGTAAACGGCGGTAAGTGGTGAGAGCGTGTGTGAAGAAGTACACCCCTGCAGGGTTAACATTATCTATTCGAATAGCCGTGTCCGCGGTAAAGGACTTTTGGGTTGCCTGTACAGTTCATAGACAAGTGAAAGTGGGTACTTTAAAATACGCAAGATAAGCGTGAGTGCTATGGATGGCGTTCTCGTAGGGAGACGGGAGCGGATCCATAGTGGTGTATTGATATGGTGAATATGTGGACTCGTGTGCGCCACCTCAAAAGAGTTACTTGCAGTCGTAGTTCAGGATAGCCACCGAGTCAAAGCTGGCTTGCTGCAGTTAAACCCCACCATCCCCTTTGTTGATAATGATGCATATGTAGTTAGTTCTGATGTAAGTCTTGCTGGGTACATTTGTACTCACGTTGCTTAATTTATGTTTTTGCAGAGAGACTTCAGTCTCGCTAGTAGTTCCACGTGGACTTTGATGTTTAGCTTGTTACCTCAGCTACGATCTTGTGCCCTCGGCAAGCTCTGGTAGATAGTCAGGCTTCTCAGCCTTTTTCATTTGTAGATGGCTGTACTCAGACATGTTAAGCTTCCGCATGTGCTTTGACTTGTATGCTCTGAATGTTGGGTCGTGAGGCCCATGTTTGTAATATCTCGCTCCTTGGAGCCTATTGAATAATACTTTGAGTCGTAGAGTCATGTTGTGATGCCATGTTGTATTTGCACATATCGAGCATATTGTGTGTATGTTATTGAAATGCTTGGTATGTGTGGGATCTGACTATCTAGTTGTTTATCCTTAGTAGCCTCTCTTACCGGGAAATGTCTCCTAGTGCTTCCACTGAGCCATGGTAGCTTGCTACTGCTCCGGAACACTTAGGCTGGCCGGCATGTGTCCTTCTTCATTCCTGTGTCTGTCCCTTCGGGGAAATGTCACGCGATGAATACCGGAGTCCTGTTAGCCCGCTACAGCCCGGTTCACCGGAGTCCTGCTAGCCCAGTTCTATAGCCTGGATTCACTCGCTGATGACTGACACGTTCGATGTTGGGTCATGGATGCCTGTCCCTGTAAGTTTGTGCCACTTTGGGTTTACGACTAGCCATGTCAGCCCGGGCTCCTTATCATATGGATGCTAGCAACACTATCATATACGTGTGCCAAAAGGCGCAAACGGTCCCGGGCAAAGGTAAGGCGACACCCGTGGGGATACCGTGCGTGAGGCCGCAAAGTGATATGAGGTGTTACATGCTAGATCGATGTGGCATTGAGTCGGGGTCCTGACAGCTTTGGTATCAGAGCTTGACTACCTGTAGGATTACCAAGCCAAACTGGTCGAAGTTGAGTCTAGAAATTCTTTAGTTATATAAGGGAATTGATTGTGGGATGGAACGTAATGCTCTTTTTACTCCTTATACCTTATGCCCTTCTGATCTGAGTCATCTTATGTTTCCTACGGGGTTAAGGAACTAGGCTTTCTCTTCTTTCTATTAGGATCACGTGTTGCTAATCCGTAGACTTATAAGATTGTTGGATTTAAGCCTCAGTTCAGCTCCTACTACTTCCGTATGTTAACTGTTGATCTCAGAATCTTGATATTGTGATGACCGAGTGGTTATGCCACCATTTTGTAGGATGTCTCCAATCTTCTTGAGCATTTACAGCCGTTATGCTGTCCGAGTCATCCCAGGTTTCTAAACAGTGCGATGCATTTGCAAATTCCTTCTTCCCGTTCCCAATGTCCTCTCTGGCCAGGTTAACCACACTAGACGGTGAGTTGAGGTACTCTATTGCCTCGACATTTATGTTGGAGTTATTATTATGACCCTAGGTGTCTCAGGGGATCATCTAGTAGTCTAGCCATGTTTTGTGTTCCCAGTGTGATCATCCTGGCCGTCATCCTCGAAAGCATCCCGTGATGCCACTTAGTTAGTAGGCATTTCACTTCCGGGTTTTGAACCCGAGATTCACCCTACTTACTTCATGTTGATAGTAATTGCTAGCTCCCTTAGGTTGTTAGTAACCTTTGCGTTAGTCCTCAAGGTCTGTGGTATTTCCTTCTTCCAAATACCATGAACTGCCTATGGCAGAAGTTCTTTTGAACCAAAAGATCACAACCAGAGTGCTCTTGATGAGTTCTCAATTCCATGTTGTGACTCTGCCAGTTCTACTTTTCTGCATGGGTTATCCAGAGGAAACATGTTGAACTTGTTCGACATGCTAATCTATGCATCCACAACTCAGAAAATCATATGTTCTTTTGAGTTGTCCCTCTTTTGTTGTTTTCTGGCCCTTGTCTATCAATTGATAGTCAGGAGTGATTATGCATTCATCAATGCCTATTACTCTTGTGGTCCGTCGAGCCATTCTATTCCGGAATGACTAGGAGAAAGAAACTCCAGTACCTCATCCATGTCTAGGATTGGGTCAAAGCAATTGTATTCCGCAGATCAAAATGCCAATCCAGCTTCTGCTCTGCTCTACCTTGAAGTATTACCTTCTTTATGTCAAGAGTATCATGGGAATTGCACACCCTCTTATGAATTCTTGATATAGTGATACTTCTTGCCATCATTGTTAATTCCTCGGTTCCCATGTTATTGTAACCGGAATGCCGACAAGTGAATCGTGGTGTGTGAAATCAATACTCCTAGCAACTCCGTTGCTTGGTAGATAATGGACGATCATCTCATTCTTAGCGTGTTGGTTATTGAATCACCATCTTAAGGTTGATCGTGCTACCTAGTCCTTATTTTTGGTGCACTCTTCGATCAATGAGTTAGGATTATCCAATCGCTTGCTTATTTGATCATATCGTCTTGCTCTGAAAAGCAAGATTGTTCTCGATCTTAGTAACATATCGGTGGTTCGTGATTTTTTGATTATCTTCTCGGAAGTATCACCAGGTTGTCACCTGACTGCTATGTTGAGCTCGTGATCAAGTTGGTTTATTCCTGTAAACCACCCTTTCTCCAAGAGTCCGTGTGGGATACCCCTGAGCTAGTTGGTTAAGCTAAACAACAACTTGGAGAGTTGGAAGATAAAAACCTGTCCAACTCAGTTCATTCCAAGGGATATCTTTGTGTGTGCGTATTGAAGGAAGATGATATCTTCACCGATTGGTCTCTGTGATCAGTTAATGGACCTATCATCTTATCCAATCTTTGATTTGAGTGTGGGCTATTCTCAAATCAAATCAGAACCAACAATGTTCGTAATGTTGTCTTACTCGTGGTTTTTCCTCGAGCATACTCCATTATATCTTTTGGTCTGACCAATGCTATCACCTTATTCTCATAATTGTGGAATTCCACTAATATGGAAACCTGGATGAATTGTTGTTGAGCCAATCAGCAGCATTTTGTCTCGTCCATGATTCATGTTGAACATCAACCTAGTGTTGGAAACTTTGTAAGCAATGCCTTTGTGTTCCGTTCATGAAGCTTGTGCTTGGATGGAAGAAGAGACTTCCTCTAATTCACGTGCACTTGATGTAAGTTGCCGCCGTGGATCTGAGAAAGATTGTTTTTGCTTTTATGGAATCACCCCAAGCTGGTCATGCACATGTGTGAAGTACTCTATGGTTTGCAGGTTGGCCGCCTCCATTCTATATGGGTTTCCTAGCACACCAAGCCACTGGCTGATTTTTTCAAGGACAAGAAGTTCCTTCATAAGAGCTAATCATGACTTATGTTAGGACTTCGTTATCCTCGATGATGGTTCCCAACCTGAACTCGGTAGTGTTTTATTATAAGACTACTTTGTGGTCATGCTTGTCTAGGACAGCGTGTTCACATGTATGTGGCAGAAACAGCTCATGTTTTGGAGCTTGCTATCGTAGTTCATTTCCCGAGAATCTCGCAACGTCATCTCGTCGGTTTGTGTTGCAAACTTTCATTTTTCTTTCTAGACTTGATGGATCTGGAATATTCTGACACCAACCAGATCTGAATCTCAGGCAGATATGATGGTTGGAACCTTTCCAAGATCTATGATGTAGGTCCTGAGAAGGTTGATGTTCTGGCCGACACACCTAACCAGAAGATCTATCATTGTAGTATCTTGAATGAGCACTTTGACCATCTTCTCCATGAGGATTTCGAGTGACTTATTATAGAAGTTGCTCCTTATGGATCCTTTGTATTCTGAAGTCCGACCTTTACTTGATAGCCATGTTGATGCTTTTAAGCATGATCGTGGTACCTAGAACGTCAAGGAGAACATTAGAAGCGGAGTGCTAAATGTCCCTCGATTGATCATCCAGATTTCGTCCCCTTGGCCTCGCTAAGGTGAAATCTGAGAAGGTGTTGTCTTCCTTTGCATCTGCATCGTCCATCGCTATTCATCATGGTAGTATGTTGTGTTGCCAGGATCTTTGACACTGATATTGGTAAAACCTTGATGAATATGGAGATGCTCAAGTTCTTGAGAGCACGCACAAGCGCTAGGTGTTATCATCGGCACTAACTGGGCTTGCTCTCAGTTCCTCGGTTATGCTATAACTTCTCAAACAGTGGACTCACTCCCTACTGTTGAGCTTCTCCTCAGTTACTAAAATCATTCCTTGTGTTGTTTTCAACAAGGTAATCCACATCATCCATTCTAATTCGGGTATGCCATTCTACCGAACCCCTCCAAACGATCGCTCGAGAATTGCCTTAGGTTGATATAGAGAGTCTCAATGATCTCTATATCAAAGGTAATTCTTTTTGCCACTTAAGGTAATAATCTACGAATCACCCTCCTCCAGGATGTCCCACTGTGGCATCATGGCAACTCAACTCCTCGCTATGTTGACAACCGTTCACCACCCTTTTAAGCGTGGAATTGTTGTCTACCTAGTGAACCCTCGTCATTTGTTCCACCCCATCCCTCTAGATGTGTGTTTTGTGTCTCAGCTCGAGTGGTGTTGCTATGCCTCATTCCGCGAGTTGATCCTAAGTTGTTCGATCTTCGAGAAGATCGATCCTTCTAGAGTTTTCCTTTCCTCTTCTTGTCATGTTAGTTGGAGTTCTCAGAGGAAGACATCGAGTCAAAGATGGTGATTGAATCAACGTTCATTTGAAGTGCAACCTGGTTCGTGAAGATTGTGTTAGTTTGCCCCCCGTTCATCTTACCCTACGCTTGAATCTCGGGACGAGATTCTTGTTTAGTGGAGGTGAGTTGTCACATCCCTAGTTTCTGTTACTGCCTGGTGTTGCATCTTGTTGCATCATGTTTAAATTTTATTTAAGATTGAAATGGGGATGTTCAAACCCTAGCATTAAATCAACTCAACTAGGATGGATTAAAATCTTCTCAATAAACCCAAAATGCCCTTTGAAAATGTTCATGCTTTCTGATAAAGGTTAAAACCTCTGCCAAAAGTGATGAACATATTTTTTGGCCATTCTGGAATTCTGAATTAATTCATACTGTATTTGAATTGGAGCATTAAATACTATTAATATTTTTTAAATGCCCCAACAATTTTGGAACTAGTTGAGGGCCTCTGGAATAACTATTTTAGTTCCCATAACTATTTCCAGAATTATTAAAAGTGATTTGGTTTGAAAACCAAATTAAAACAAATCTGCAAAATAGAAAAACAAAACAAAATTAGGAAACAGAGAGGGAGGGATGCTCACCTGGACTTACCTACAGCCTACCTGGCCCAAACCCTCTAGCCAGCCCAGCCCACCACCGCCTCCAGGTTGTCTTCAACCTGAGGCAGCTGCGTGGCAGCAGCACAGCTGAGCCGCGCCAGCTCCTCCCTGCCTGCCTGGCCTCCCCGCGCCCATCCTCTCGCGCCTGGGAGACGCCATCGACACCCCTGGTCCTTTTCCCCTCACTCGCGGCCTCCCTTCCCCTCCTCTGCTCCCTCTCTTCTCTCTGCCCGTGTGCGCCGAGATCGCCGACAAACACCACCGCGACCACAGCCTCCCCCCCGCCTCTCCGATGTGATCTCGAGCCCCGCCGTCGATCCCTACGCCGTCTCCACTGAGCCACGCGACGGGAAGAGCCCCGGAGCACCGTCCTCTACGACTTCTTCCTCCTCGGGTCACCGAGATCGCCGGCGACCGTGCTCCCACTCCGGCGGGTCCCCGAGCCTACTAATCATCCCTGCAGCTCCGCGGTGAGCCGTTGAACCGATCCCCCCTTGCCCCGTCGTCCCTCCATCCTCTAGGCGTCGTTCCCGAGATCTCCTCGACGCCGGCCATGCCGCCGCTGCCGCTGCAGCCACTGAAGCTTGCTCCTGAGCATCGCCCCGTGCTCAGCACGCTCCCAGGAGCCGGGCGCGTCCACTCGTTCGATCTGCTGTGCCCCCCCTAGCGCCAAACTGAACCCGTCCGAACTCCGGCCGCTGCCGTTTTGGTCACCGCCGTTGATCCTAGCCACCGAAGCTCCGGCCACCACCACTGGTCGACGCAGCTCGCTCCCAGGAACACACAGGAGCAAACCCCGCCTCAAACGGCGCAGCACAACGGTTTTCCGAAGCGCCCTGCCGCCGCGGCACCTCGCCGGCGGCCTAACTCCGCCGAAAACGCCATTAGGCACTATCTAATGACCCTCTGGGTCACTTACATGTGGGCCCATGCCTCACTGACACTTTTTATTTAGGACTAAATTAGCGCTAACAGTCTTTGTTAATTAACTAGGACACTGACATGTGGGGCCCACTGTCAGGTTTGACCCTGGTTAGGCGCTGTTGATCGCTGACGCATGCATGACGCAGCGCTGACGCAATAAGTGTTTTCTGGAATTTAAATAAATCTTAAATGATTTATTATTTTCAGAAAATGCCCAAAACCTCTAAAATTCATATAAAATCAACCGTAACTCAGAATAAAATAAGTTATATATGAAAAATGATCAGAAAAATCCAATCTATCCATCTGTACCATTTTCATGCATGTTAGAACAACTTATCACTACTGTTTAGGACAAATGAAATGAATGGCATTTAAATAATCACATGTGGAGTTGGAATTTGAATCTTGGGTTCAAACCAGCTTCATTTAATCTGGTTGCTAGTTGCATTAGCCCACATCATAGCATATTGCCATGTCATGATCATGCATCATATTGTCGCATTGCATTGATTGTGTTTCTTCTTTGTTTGTCGGTGTTTGTCCCCTCTGAGTAGACGTGTTCCGACGATGTGATCGATGACACCGATGAAAAGCTATACTATCTTCAGATTAGCCAGGCAAGCAAAACCCCCTTGTTCATTCCGATACAATCCCACTCTCTCGCTCCTGCTCTCTTTTACTGCATTAGGACAACAACGACATATTTGTGACTTGCTGCGGTAGATGAACCCCTTATCCTCTGCATGACCTGTCATTGCCACAGTAAATAGATGAAACCCACTAGCATGAGTAGGAGTTGTTTGAGCCCTGATGTGCCTACTCATTCATGTTTGTTTGTCATGCACTACAACATGACCTCACCTATAGCAACGCTTTTTTCCGTATCTAAATGTCCATATATGCGTTGCTAGTGTCTTTACCAACGGTTTGAGATGCGTAGCCTTATCCAGTGTTGCTAGCGCATAATGCAACGCTTATACTATCATTGGTAAAAGAAACCGTTGCAAGAGTACAACACATAAAACAGACTTCTACAACACTTCTATACGTTGGTGCTCCATATAAAGGAATCCAAATCTCATTGTTTGGCAATTGCAATGCTTCAGGTGTTGGTATATATATATATATTGCCAGCAATTAAATTAATGCTCCAAATAATGGTGATAGTTATATATATCAAGCGAGGAAAAGATAAGAGAATATACTCATGAGAGAAGAAATCATATATTGGATAGAATTGTTGGATTACAATAGTGGATATTACAAGAGGAACAACATCTTCTTGACAATGAAACTTAAACTAAAAGCATCCATCAACATCCCTAAAATTTAACTAAGACTTAACGGGGAACATCATTGATTAGGAACACCATCCCTACAACTTAACTAAAACTGAAAGCATCTATCATCATCATCATCATGAACTGGAACATCATCATCATAATCATCATGAACTGGAGCATCATCATCATCATCATCATCATCATCATGAATTGGAACATCATCATCATCACATTGCAGTGTACTTGCCACATATCCATATAATGATCCATATATAGTTTGAATCTACAAAGAAAAACACAAAATGAACCATTAACACACAGTGCATTAAGAAGTAAGAACCACTTTGGGCACACTTACTAGCTCATTAGCACATTTCTTTGGGTTTTTTCGGTTTGGACAACAATAGTTGCAAATAAGAAGAAACAAATAAACAAGATAGCACTACAGTTTGAACACAAATCGTTTGTGATTATGAAAAGGTACCAGCATGAGTGTTAGTTGTCCTTTATGACTAATCCAAATGCCACAATATACAACACAGCCTGCAAAAAACATGGCTAAAAAAATTATATGCACAGTAGCCTAAGTGTTGATGTGCATAGGGCAATGTGAGTGACAGTACCACTCCTCTTCTCTTCTCTAGTTAGTTATTTATTTCTAGTTGGTTTCAGTCATCCAACAGGAAAGAGAGAAACCTATATGTGCTCGCCGAGCTTTGGAATAAATTTACAGCCCCAAATCCACTGAAACGAGTTTACATGATCATCACCAGCCTGGAGATCCATTGAAACCTACAGCCCCAAATCCTATAAATTTGCATGGACATCAGCATAGAACATAACACAACTCAATGGCCGTGGACACAACGAGCAGCAGCACGGTAATGAGAGGGAGAGAGTTTACCTTCCATGGCATCGTCCATGACTTGCTCCACGAACTCGACTTTCTCCATGGCGTCCCCCTGCACGAGTTGGAATACCTAGTTTACTTTAATTATACTAAGATTCTTTCATATGAAACCAAATAGTGGAATTAATACATGCAGCACACAACATAGGCCCGCAGTTTCTGAAGTCCAACCAAAAAAAGGAAGTAGGTTGTCTACCAGGCCATGCGTTGTACCTTCAGTTTGGTTCTCAAGTCTGCTACGATGTCCCAGGAGAGGAACAAATACAACGAAGTCAAATATTGTCATCGGTGGGACCTTACCTGCACATGCACACTGTTGTTCAAATTCTTACTATGGCAGTCATTACGTTATTGTTCAACAATGAGTAAATATTTTCTGGACAATGAACAAAAAGAGATGGTTTAAACTCTAGACCCAGAAATGGATGGTTGCAAATCAATAGGATGTATATTGTTCTAGGTACATCATATTGGGCAAAACACACTAATTTATATTGAAATTGCTGAAAGAGTAACTAATTATAGTGGAATGGGCAAAAGAGTACCTTATATAGGGACAACTTGTATGCGCTTATTTCCTTGCATTGTATTTCATGAGTACAGGCTGATAGTATTAAAAATAATAGTCCATCACAGGTTATCCTTGATCTAGTTTGTTCTTTCACTTTCTGTATAGAATTTGCAGAACTAAACCGTTAGTTCCTTCCATATTTTATACATATAATAGGCAGACTAGAAGTCATTCCTGACTTTTAGTGGGGATTAGTATCCGAAGAAATACATCTAAAGAAGCACTGCGTCCTGAACTAATGATAACCACAATAAAAATATCCTCTTTAGTTGAAAGGGCAAACTTCTAATGTTTAAATATTATTCATGATTATTTTAAAGGATACATCAAGATACCATGTTACCACAAAGGCTGTCAAAAAGATAATAATGTGATTATTTGGTCTGAGCATATGGATACAAAACGGAATTTGTATTGGACACTGTACTGAGATAACAGAACTACCTATATTATTTTTGGAAAGCAAGGGAAAGAAAGCATCCAACTTAGCACCAAATAGTGGTTGAAATATTCATCACTTGGTAATAATTAAAAACACCTCGCTGATGCTATAGTCGTACATAATAATCATGTGTAACTAACAAAACTTGAAGATCAACTTTTATTTCGGAAGGGAAAACAAGAGCAGAATCTTCAAAATATAAATCAATAACTAACCACTAGAAAGAAAAATAAATAATTCTGCTCAGTTTCAAAGCCAACGTGGCAATACATAAGGAACCAGATACATATCAGTAGCGGCGGCAGGAATCACCTGCTTGGTATTCATTGATTTCTATTTGCCCTGAATGCAAACAATATACAACAAATATAGTTACAGTATAGGTACAGTACACATGCTATGAAATTTCCTTGGTATTCATGTGCATACCATGGAACACATCCGGCTCCGCCCTGATACATATCATGGCTGTAGCATGTGCACAACAAGCCATCATATACTAAGTTAAGATTTACAACAGAACTAGTATATTTATGCTTCATTTGTTCAAATTACACGAGAGAACATTATAAGATGAAGAAATTCCACAAAGTAGCACTATTTTTCAGGAAAGAAAATCACAAATCTAATGGTTAAATTGATCAGAGGATTTTACACATACCTTTATTTTCCTTCAACGGGGACAAGAGCATCTTACCTGATCTAACGGAGCCAACCCTGAAGACAGGAACTGAATCACGTCCATCATGGAGGACTTCCCTCATGTCACCCATGTCGTAGGCAGCACCTATGGTTAGGATTGGTTTTCACGTGGGATAAGGGATATACAGGAACTTGGCTGCACGTCTACACGAGAAGAAGCAGAGGTTAGAGAAAGAGGGAGAGAGAGGACGAAGCCAGGGGAGGGAGCACTCACCGGATGAGAGGACGACATGGCTACCGGCGCCGAAGCCGACACCCGAATCCCTTGCCATGGGGAAGGGCCGCGGGTAGGCTTTGGTGGTCGCGAGCGCTGGATCTCCCCGGATGGGAGGGCGCCGCTGCGAGGGGACCTCGGGCTGTGCTTCGCGGTGGCGAGATTCGCCGGACGTTGCCTGAATCAGCCGCCGCAGGTTGCGCAGCGAGGAGCCGCGTGAAGAGAGAGATGGGTTGGGAGAGGGATGGGTGGGTAGGGGATGTTGTGGATCCGGCAGCCTCCATAGCTGCGAGGTGGGAGGAGGGGAGGGGGAGGGCCGGCGGCGATGTGGGTCGGAGGAGGGAGACAAGGCGGTGGTGGCGGCGGATTGGGAGAGATAAGGGCGGGGGCTCTGTTTCTCGGGCGTCTCTCTTTATCCTGTTTTCAGTTTTTTCTCATATGTATCATGATACGGTAATGAGCTACAACTCTACATACGCATATGCTACATCGTTTATATGCGTATCTACGGTAAATTTTGCAACATATAGTCAAGATGTTGTAGAATTTGCGTTGCTTTATAGGGGGTATCCTTGTAGTGATGCCTTCTACTGCTTAGAGTTGAGTCAGGTCTGATTCGTCGGGGATGAATTGGAGGTGTGTAAACATGTCCTACTGTGTGTGAGCTAAGTGCGTGAACACGATTTGGTAAAGGTAGCGGTGAGAGGCCATGTAGGAGTACATGGTGGGTTGTCTCATTGCAGCCGTCCTCAGGAACTGAGTTCTGTGTTTGTGATCCATGAAGAGTTACTACCATACATTGGGTTCCAGTAACTCGGCCCCTCTCGGCTTATTAATCAACTTGATCTCTGTCCAGGAGTTGCAACTAGTTTCTGGTGTTTGTAGGTAGTGTTAGTAGTCTACCAAGTGGCACCCGGTACAGGTGGGCTTGGGACAGACTAGGCACAGTGGCCCGGTGTACCAAGTGGCACCCGGATGGTGGACTTGGGAACCCTGCACACATCGTTTGGGGCCGTGAGCGACACCCCGGCCGGATCTCCTTGCGGATGGAACCCGAATAGGCGATAAACCTAGATGAGAGACTTGTGTGGTTAGTCAGGTCATGGTCGACACCCTCACTGGGCTTCCTCTTGAAGGTTGCCGAGTACATGTCGTGTAAACGGCGGTAAGTGGTGAGAGCGTGTGTGAAGAAGTACACCCCTGCAGGGTTAACATTATCTATTCGAATAGCCGTGTCCGCGGTAAAGGACTTCTGGGTTGCCTGTACAGTTCATAGACAAGTGAAAGTGGATACTTTAAAATACGCAAGATAAGTGTGAGTGCTATGGATGGCGTTCTCATAGGGAGACGGGAGCGGATCCATAGTGGTGTATTGATATGGTGAATATGTGGACTCGTGTGCGCCACCTCAAAAGAGTTACTTGCAGTCGTAGTTCAGGATAGCCACCGAGTCAAAGCTGGCTTGCTGCAGTTAAACCCCACCATCCCCTTTGTTGATAATGATGCATATGTAGTTAGTTCTGATGTAAGTCTTGCTGGGTACATTTGTACTCACGTTGCTTAATTTATGTTTTTGCAGAGAGACTTCAGTCTCGCTAGTAGTTCCACGTGGACTTCGACGTTTAGCTTGTTACCTCAGCTACGATCTTGTGCCCTCTGCAAGCTCTGGTAGATAGTCAGGCTTCTCAGCCTTTTTCATTTGTAGATGTCTGTACTCAGACATGTTAAGCTTCCGCATGTGCTTTGACTTGTATGCTCTGAATGTTGGGTCGTGAGACCCATGTTTGTAATATCTCGCTCCTCGGAGCCTATTGAATAATACTTTGAGTCGTAGAGTCATGTTGTGATGCCATGTTGTATTTGCACATATCGAGCATATTGTGTGTATGTTATTGAAATGCTTGGTATGTGTGGGATCTGACTATCTAGTTGTTTAACCTTAGTAGCCTCTCTTGCCGGGAAATGTCTCCTAGTGCTTCCACTGAGCCATGGTAGCTTGCTACTGCTCCGGAACACTTAGGCTGGCCGGCATGTGTCCTTCTTCATTCATGTGTCTGTCCCTTCCGGGAAATGTCACGCGATGAATACTGGAGTCCTGTTAGCCCGCTACAGCCCGGTTCACCGGAGTCCTGCTAGCCCAGTTCTACAGCCTGGATTCACTCGCTGATGACCGACACGTTCGATGTTGGGTCATGGATGCCTGTCCCTGTAAGTTTGTGCACTTTGGGTTTACGACTAGCCATGTCAGCCCAGGCTCCTTATCAGATGGATGCTAGCAACACTATCATATACGTGTGCCAAAAGGCGCAAACGGTCCCGGGCAAAGGTAAGGCGACACCCGTGGGGATACCGTGCGTGAGGCCGCAAAGTGATATGAGGTGTTACATGCTAGATCGATGTGGCATTGAGTCGGGGTCCTGACATAGCCTCTACGATCTCGTGGTAGATCTACTCTTGTATTCCACATATCTTCAATATTAATCAAGCAGGAAGTAGGGTTTTACCTCCATCGAGAGGGCCCAAACCTGGGTAAACATTGTGTCCCTCGCTTCCTATTACCATCAGCCTAAAACGTACAGATCGGGACCCCCTACCCGAGATCCGCCGGTTTTGACACCGACATTGGTGCTTTCATTGAGAGTTCCTCTCTGTCGCTGCTGCGAAGGCTCGATGGCTCGTCTCGTTGTCAGGGACGACATCACCTGTGGGGGAGCGCTGGCTGTAGGCCAGACTCTCTGACTTGGCGGCTTCGTTACGACTGCCCCATCGGCTGTCGCGCCGACAATGGCCTCTCGGGTCATCACGCATAACCTTCGGATTGATTCGGAGCTTGCCGAACAGATGGATCCGATGGAGCGCTCCTCTCTTAACGAGCTCTTGGATCGCATCGCCGCTTTGGGAGTCGCTACGAACTACGACCGGGTTGGGCTTAAACCCGACCAGAGGGACATTAGATCCCCACCGGTCACCCATGAGGTAGCGGTAGTGTAAGAACCACACATGGGTAGCTCCTCAACTTTGAGGATGAATTATGTCTGGATCACCGAACACAGTGAGCCAAACACCCACCCAAAGGAATACATGACCCAGGTCCCGGACTTAGAATCGGGCGCTAGGCCAAAGGGATTAGGTAATACTCCAGATCCCAAACTGTCAGGCTCGGCACTTCCCGTACCCCCGGGCGTCAGATCGGATCAAAATCCGGATTCAGCCAACGATGCCCGCTCAAACTTGATCCGCCTCTTCCGTGTCCGGCAGGAACCCCGGGAGACGGTACATAGTTACTAGGCCAAATTCCTCGTTGCTCTTAATAAGGTCAAGGACTGCCACAAAGAGGACGTAGTCTCTCTTTTCTGCAGGAACTACATGAACGAAGGACTCCTTAATGCTATAAGTCGCCGTGACATAGTGCACTTTACAGACTTAGCAACCATAGTACAAAAGTACTATGCGATGGAAAGTGCCTGGAAAACCCAAACATAATTTTGGGATAGTATGACCCTCACCGGAACCTTTGTCCGAACTAAACGGCCGAACTCTCGTAAGTCGACCAACTCAATTCCCAAGAGACCAAAACCCGCCCCAGGGCGCGGAATCGTATTGGAGGAATGGCTCAACGGGCCATGTAAGCTTCACACCACGCCGGATGCGATGCCGACCCATAGCCTTAGAGCATGTTGGATACTTCAGCAGGTAGCTAAGAGTGGCGAGGATCTCCTCGAGAGCCATAAAGCAGAACCACATCCCGCCAAGGAACACAATACGGTACTGACGGTCTTCGAGACCTTCGCTCAAACAATAGGCGCAAGCGAGCGCATCGAAGCTCCGCTGAAATTTGCCATGTGGCAAAGGTAAATCCGTGGAACGACACTACTATAACCTTCAATGCCAGTGACAAACCCCAATCCCAGTCCATCCGGGCGCTGGCCGCTCTGGTCCTCATCCCAATAGTGGATGGCTTTCGTCTCACTAAAGTACTCATGGACAGCCGGAGCGGACTAAACCTAATCTATGAAGAAACACTCAAGAAGATGGAGATTGACAAAAGCCGCATTGAACAAAGTGGCATGACCTTCAGGGGAATAATCCCTAGTCGGGAGGCACGGTGTGCGGGAAAAATCACACTCGATGTGGTATTCGGTACCCTAGAGAATTACAAGTCCGAAGAAATCACCTTCCAAGTGGCTCCTTTCAACAGCGGATACCACGCCCTTCTAGGGCGGGACACGTTTGCGAGCTTTCAAGCCATACCCCATTACGGGTACATGAAGCTTAAAATGCCCGGACCCAATGGAATCATCACTCTAGCCAGTGATCCGGACGCCGCACTCCGCGCCAAAAACAAAACCGCAGTACTGGCCTTGGAAGCATTATCCGAAGCCCTAGCGGCAGAAGAATTAACCATGCTACGTGCCACCGTGTACAGGGACGATGTGATACTCGACAAGCAACCCAAGTCCACCTCATTCAAACCCGCATATGAGATAGTCAAATTCCAAGTCCACCCAACGGACCCCACGAAGACAGCTTCCATCGGGACACAGTTGAACCCCGCTATGGACGCCGCACTGCGCGACTTCTTGCGCGAGAATTGGGATATCTTCGCCTGGCACCCATCGGACATGCCGGGCATCCCACGTGGATTGGCCGAACACAACCTCAATATACTGAAGGATACAAACCTGTTAAACAGACCCTAAGGTGATTTTCAGAGCCCAAACGGCAAGCCATGGGGGAGGAGCTAGCCAAGCTACTTGAGGCCAGATTTATTAGAGATATCAAACATCCGGATTGGCTGGCGAACCTGGTAATGGTACCAAAGAAGGACAAATCCTGACGCCTGTGCGTCGACTTCAAAGACCATAACAAGGCTTGCCCCAAGGATCCCTTTCCCCTCCCTCGCATCGATCAAATCATCAATGCCACAGCCGGACACGACTCGCTGTGTTTCCTCAACGCGTACTCTGGATACCATCAAATAAAGATGGCAGAGTCCGACCAAGCTGCAACAGCTTTCATAACGCCATATGGCCCTTTCTGCTTCAACACTATGCCTTTTGGGCTTAAGAATGCTAGAGCAACCTATCAACACATGATTCAAACATGCCCGGAAAAGCAAATCGGCAAAACAGTGGAGGCATACGTAGACGAGGTAGTTGTAAAAACAAGACACGTCGAAACCCTAATTCATGACTTGAGGCTTATGTTCAACAACTTACGAACATACGACATCAAGCTGAATCCGGAGAAATGCGTTTTCGGCGTCCCCTCTGGAAAACTGCTGGGCTTCATCGTTTCCAATAGAGGAATTGAAGCTAATCCGGCAAAAATCCGAGCTTTGTCACAGTTGGCTATACCAACAGACCTCAAACACATCTAGAGACTTGCTGAATGTGTGGCTGCTTTAAGCCACTTTATCTCCAGATTAGGAGAAAAGGCATTGCCGCTTTATCGCCTCCTTTGGCGCACCGAACACTTCGTGTGGATGGACGCAGCCGCGGCCGGACTAGATGAAATAAAGACCTTATTGGCCAGTAATCCAGTCCTAACAGCACCAACTATCGGCGAACCCATGCTGTTGTACATAGCTGCAACACATCAAGTGGTAAGCGCAGTACTCGTCGTCGAACGAGAGGTTGACGGATACAAATTCCCGCTACAGACGTCGGTTTATTACGTATCCACAGTCCTCACCCCATGCAAAGCCCGATACCCACACTATCAAAAAATAGCATACGCGGTCTTCATGTCATCCCGGAAGCTACGACACTACTTTCAAGAGTGTTCGATTATGGTGGCCTCCAAAGTGCCGCTAAATGACATAATAAATAACCGCGATGCCACGGGCCGAATCGCCAAATGGGCCATTGAGCTCCTTCTGTTTGACATAACATACAAGCCTCGGTGGGCTATCAAGTTGCAAGTATTAGCTAACTTTGTCGCCGAATGGACGGAAGCCGAACTCCCTAAAGAGTACAGCGTGTACTCTAACTGGATCATGCACTTTCATGGCTCTAAAATGCTAGCCGGATTGGGGGCAGGCGTCGTCCTGACCTCTCCCACCGGAGACATGGTCCAATACATCCTCCAAATATTATACACAGACTCCAACAATGCAGCCGAATATGAGGCTTTGTTGCACGGTCTTCGGATGGCAGTCTCCATGGGCATTCAATGCCTAGAAGTGCGCGGAAACTCAAACCTCGCAATATCACAAATAAATGGAGACTTTAATGCCAAGGATCTGAAAATGGCGGCCTATCGCAATGCCGTCCTTAAAATATCAGCTCGGTTCGAGGGGCTCGAATTCCACCATGTGGCTCGAGAAAACAATCAAGCGGCAGATGTCCTTGCCCGCATCGGCGCTAAACGCGACCCTGTCCCACCAAACATATTCCTAGAAAGACTGTTCAAGCCATCCGTGGTATGGAAAGGGGAATCCGGCAATACCAGCACGGATCCAAATACATCCCTAGATTCTGAACTATTAGACATAGTTAGAGGTTCTACCACCAAAATAACATCGTCAGCCCATGAAATAATGGCTGTCATCACCCCGTGGACTGAGCCTTTCTTGGCCTACCTAAATAGGCAGGAGCTCCTTGAAGACCAAAACGAAGCACGCTGCATTGTCCGGCGTTCTAAAGCTTACAAAGTCCATGAAGGAGAGCTCTATAAGAAAAGTGCTACCGGAGTGCTCCAAAGGTGCATCTCCGAAGAGGAAGGGCGGCAGCTCTTGGCTGAGATCCATGCCGGACTGGGCGGGCACCATGCTGCGGCTCGAGCACTAGTCAGCAAGGCCTTCCGTACAGGTTTCTATTGGCCGACGGCCCGAGTAGACGCACAGGACCTTGTCCAACACTGCGTCGGTTGCCAACTCTTCGCCAATCAGAGTCATATGCCCCCTACCGCTCTCCAAAGAATCCCCATAACTTGGCCCTTCGCGGTCTGGGGGCTGGATATGGTCGGACCCCTTAAAGGGGGAAGCCATAAGAAAAAATACTTATTGGTCATGGTTGACAAGTTCACCAAATGGATAGAAGCCAAACTAGTGAAAACAGCCGAATCCGGACCAGTCATAGACTTTATATCCGGGGTCGTACACTGATATGGCGTCCCCCACACCATCATCACCGATAATGGCTCAAATTTTATAGCCGATGAAGTGAAAGCTTGGTGCAGCAAAATGGGCATCAAGCTCGACTATGCTTCCGTATACCACCCTCAAACAAATGGTCAGGTCGAAAGAGCAAATGGTCTCATCATGAGCGGCATCAAACCCAGACTAGTGCGATCCTTGACAGAGTCAGATACTCATTGGGTCGAGGAGCTCGACTCCGTACTCTGGGGGTTGCGGACCACACCGAATCGCACCACCGGATACACACCATTTTTATGGTGTACGGCGCGGAAGCAGTACTACCATGCGACATAATACATGATTCGCCACGCGTACGCATGTATAAAGAGAAGGAAGCCAAGTTAGATCGGCAGGATAATTTGGATGCCCTGGAGGAGGAGCGTGATGTCACGAAGGCCCGTTCCGCATTCTATCAGCAATAGGCTCGACGGTATCAAAGCAAAGAAGTGCGGGCCAAAACTTATAATATTGGCGAACTCGTTCTACGCTTACCAGAGAAGAAGAAGGACAAGCTTAAACCCAAGTGGGAAGGCCCCTTCATCATCGACAAAGTTCTCACCGGAGGAGCGTACCACTTATGTAATGCGTCCGATAACAGACTCGAGCCGAACCCATGGAACGCGGCCAGACTCCAGAGATTCTACGCCTAGCGCCGAACTCAGCGTTCGTCTCCTTAACCCTCCTTTTTCAATTATGCTACCCCCTTTTTTTGTTCTTTTTTCCTTTCTCGATCCCTTCCTTTTCATACACAGTATTGAATACAGTGCGGATTCCCGGACTATTCCGGCCGCACTATGTGTGTAAACTTTACTTGGGGGCTTCCTATATGGAAGCTTAATATAAATAACTTTCAGGGCTCTTTGCCCATCACACATGTGTTTCTCTTTCCATGTGCGCCCTTTTCTTCACCATTATATGCATCGATATGACTTAAGACGTGGCCAAGCTGGGTTGTCCGGCTCCTGTGTTTATGCCCTATGTTCTCGTTAATTCGGCTAGGGCATAAGGGGAGCACCTCTGCGATTGTTACTGCCGGTTGAGCCGTATGTGTACCTCAGACTGGGTGAAGCCGAAAGCTAGTTTCCTTAAGAGAATATTCGGTCGGTGAACAAAAGATGTCTTCGTTTGTTATAACATTAATCCCCAGAAGTTTTGTATCCTGCGCTTTGGTTTGCAGTCCGGACATGTGCTTTGACACATGCTTACCCAGGGAAAGGAACCCTTAACGGAACTATTCTCCCCGGAAGATGTTTCTTGCTAACCATGCAATATAACATAACTAGTTGGGTACTTGTATGTTCAAGCACTTATGACCCCTATGCCTGGTCTCCACGCAAACTCCGGTTTTATATAACCGAGCGGGTATTCGGACACACCCCGGACTTTGGGATCTGGGGGCTGAAGCGAAAAGGTCCGCCACGACAAATGATTTTAATCCGGCTAGGGGCTACTTATGTCCATCGAATTACAAAGTCATTTGGACTGATTATATTCATCCTCTATACAATCCAATAGGCTATCTAACCTACAATCCTGTTGAGAATACTTTGCAGCTAGCGCCACCTGGTCATATACCAGACTCACAGGGATTTCTTGCCCATCTGGCCCGGCCGGTCCTACTTCGGCCATATGGTTCGGGTCCAGCTTGGTGTAGCGTGTCTTCACCATCGCCCATGCTTCTCTTGCACCTTGCCGGCAGGCGGATATCTTCCACAAACGGAAGCGCTGCCGTGCTCCTTGAAGCATGTCCACAAGCCCCACATGCCTTTTGGCAGGGAGCTTGATGGCCACAAAGACCGTGCAATGCCCTACATCACCTGCCGAGCTCGCTCGTGCAGTTGTGACAGGTCCTGCAGTAAATCACCTGCAGAAGCGGGCATCTCCTCCTCCGGGCATCCCGTCAGCATTCCTGTGAACATAAATGTTTCAATATGCTTCCTCGCCGAACTATACTACAGTTCATTTAGGCACTTACGATAAATGCTGCGGCGAAGCTTCCTATTCTCCTTCACGGAGTCCGCCAGCTGTGCATGCATGTCTTTCAATTCCACGTCCAGCCGAACATTGGCTTCTTCGAGCATATTCTTATCATGCTTCACTTGCGTCAGAATGCGCTCACTGGCCTTTAGTTGCCTCTGGAGATGCGACTCGTCATCCCCGCCGCCCTCTGGATTTACTCCGGGGTTGTCTACAGAACTTTCTGTTAAATTCGTCATACTAGCCAGTTTCCAACTGGTACATTTTCATAGAATTCGGATAAATGTTACCGCATGAGGCCTTCTGGGATTCCTCTAGCTTGGCAACTGTGGCCCTCAGTTGAGTCTTGCACTCCTCTAGCTCCCGAGACAATTGCTCATTCTTATCTACAAGAACCTGCGCATGAATTGATACTTAAAACTGTTGCTTCAACAGTTTCAACTCTCAGGGGCTACTTCTATATATATGCTAATCAAGCTTTCTTACCCGTATATCTTTGGTATACTGGACTGTCGCCCGAGCGAGTCCACTTTGAGCAGCTCGGATGTATGCGTCTCCCAAATTGAAGGCATTAAATGCCTCTTCGGAAAAGATGTTGTCGCGAAGCATGGCCCGTCGACGCCGATGATGTATGGTGCTCTCTACCTCCGAATTTGTGGCAGAGAGCATGTCTGCGTCCTCTACCGGAGGACTATATGGCGTCGGCCCTATGTCCGCCTCCTCCCTCGAAGTTGGTCCTAGAGCCCGACTGGTGGAGGCGTGGTTGGCAGGATCTCCGGATACTGTCCGGATATTCCTCTTCCTGCCAAGATGTACAAGGGGCCCTGTTATACTTCAAACGACAACAAAACATGACAAGTTGTTTTCTTACCTCTGTAAAGGCGTGTCGGTTCTAATCACCTTCCTCTTGAGCCTACCCGATCCGAACACCTGTGGCTGATGGGTACCTAGGGGCTCGGCCCTGTGCTCCGAACGTCGCTTCTATAAAAGTGTGACATGTCAGGGATAAGGTGTGACGCCAGGAAAGAATCCTCTTTGAAGGGTCGAGTTTTTGGCTTGGCTTACGCGCGACGAAGGTAACAGTCCGGGATAATCAACTACGATAGCTACCGGGGCGCCGTCGCGGCTCGCCCGATAAAATATCCCGTCGACAAGCTCCACGAATGCATCTGGGTCTTCTTCGAGTCCCGGATCCAGGGCCCTTTCGGGGTCCTCTAGCTGCGGGGAAGGGCTGGAGATTCCCTCCATGTCCCTCCTCAGTTCCTGCTCGGGAAATGCAGGTAACTTTAGCAAAGCACACTACCATAAGTGAAGCAATGAAATAAATGACGACTTACCCAGTTTGGAGGGTTGTACATGGAGAATCCGTCCCGCGGTTTGATATGAAGGGATTCTTCCTCTTCTCCTTTGTACAGGTCGGACAGTATCCTTGCCAGTGCGGCGGGGGAGTCTGGACCCTTACGACCACAACGGGTAGCATCGTCTGTCCCGTTGTAGTGCCACATGGGATTGCTCTGGTATTGAAGCGGTTGCACTCCCCGCATTATGCATATTGCCATCACCTCGACTATCGTCAGTCCGGATTTGGCCAGTAACTTTATCCTATTCATCAGGAAATGTACTTCCCTGGAATCCTCTTCTCGGGGGGCCACAGGGGCACCAGCTTAGACATGCCCTCGGCGGGGTGTTACTGAATTTGGGGAGCCCTGTCTGGACTGGATCTGGAAGGGGAGCGTCATTGATATAAAACCACTCCGAAGTCCAGTTATCTGGTGCCTTCTTGGGAGTACCGGATAGGTATCCGGTCTCAGTGATACGCCATATTTCAGCCCCGCCCACTTGACATAGGGATTCTCCCTGGTTGCGGGGGACGAGGCAGAACAACTTCTTCCACAGTCCGAAATGAGCCTCGCAACCTAGAAATAGCTCGCAAAGGGCGATGTATCCTGCTATATGCAGTAAGGAGGCTGGGGTAAAGTTGTGCAACTAGAGGCCGTAGAACTCCAGAAGGCCATGAAGGAACGGGTGAATAGGAAACCCGATGCCCCTTAACACATGCGGAATTAAGCATACCCGCTCCTCTGGAGTAGGATGGGGGATCTCTCCGCTTGTTCTCCGCCGTTATAGGTGGCCACTCCGGCTCGGACAGGGACCATGAACGCTCGCGGGAGGAGCCCTTGGGTTTGTAACTTTACCAAACGGCTATGGGAAACTGAACACTCTCCCCAGTCCCCCGGCTTGGGGCAAAAGGAGCAAGCAGAAGAGCTGCGACGACTGGCCATGTTGGGGTGGTTTTTTCCGGGCGCTCTGTTGGATGCTTGCTCGAGGAGGGAGAGTGGGGTTTGGATCTGGGAATCCCCGTCTCTTCAAATAGACGGTTAGACCAGAGGACTGAGGGTGGCAAATGCAAAAATGCCTTGACTCCTCGCATTCGCTCGACACGTGGAAATGGTCATTATTGAAGCACTGAAGCCGAGGAGTACAACATTGATGAAGATGCCGGACACTGTTCGTCATGATGGGAACCTTGGAGTATTCGGAGGAGGAACCCGCCTTGCAATGCCGAAGACAAGACTGTGTGCCGGACTCATCGTCATTGTAGCCTGGTTCAGGGGCTACTGAGGGAGTCCTGGATAAGGGGGTATCCGGACAGCCGGACTATATTCATCGTCTGGACTATAGAAGCGTCAAGATACAAGACTCAAGACTTCGGCTCGTGTCCGGATGGGACTCTCCTTTGTGTGGGAGACAAGCTTGGCGATCCGGATATTATGTTTCCTTCCTTGTAACCGACTCCTTGTAAACCCTAGCTCTCCGGTGTCTATATAAACCAGAGAGCATGGTCCTTAGAAGGCCGATCACATTTACAATCATACCATCATAGGCTAGCTCTTAGGGTTTAGCCTCTACGATCTCGTGGTAGATCTACTCTTGTATTCCACATATCTTCAATATTAATCAAGCAGGAAGTAGGGTTTTACCTCCATTGAGAGGACCCGAACCTGGGTAAACATTGTGTCCCTCGCTTCCTGTTACCATCAGCCTAAGACGCACAGATCGGGACCCACTACCCGAGATCCGCCGGTTTTGACACCGACAGTGATCTCGTTTATCAAATGACAACTCATGTCCATGGTTAGGAAACATAACCATCTTTGATTAATGAGCTAGTCAAGTAGAGGCATACTAGGGACACTATGTTTTGTCTATGTATTCACACATGTACTAAATTTCCGGTTAATACAATTCTAGCATGAATAATAAATATTTATAATGATATAAGGAAATATAAATAAGAACTTTATTATTGCCTCTAGGGCATATTTCCTTGAGTCTCCCACTTGCACTAGAGCCAATAATCTAGATTACAAAGTAATGATACTAAGAGCATCTCCAGCCGCGCCCCCCAACAGACCCTTCCCAGGCGTTTTTTTCCGCGCCGGCGCCAAAAAATCACCCCAGTTGCGCCGCCAGGAAGCCGAATTCCGCCGGCTCGGCCCGTTTTTGCGCCCAGCGATCGCATGACGAACCCGGCGCACTGGGGGGCGCTCGGGGGCTCTGGTGTAAGGGAAAAGCGTTTCTGGGGCCACACTGTCAGGCGAAAAGTCAACCCACCCGTCCAAATTCGCCTCCTACCCCCCACGCTCGGCCGCCACCCTGCGCCACCCCGCCGATCCTGGCGCCGTCCACCGCCCACCGCAGCTAGGTAGACCATTTCCTGCCAGGAAAAAGAAGGGGTTTCGCTGAGGCAGCCTCTTCGCTGCCGTCCGGGCACCTTTTCCGGCGTTCTGGCCGCGCAAGGCCTGTACACTGGCGGGTTTGCGCCCACCTTGCCCGCAAGGTGTTCGGTGAATTGCCCGGCTCGGCGATGGACTCCGAAGATGAGGAGGCGCTCGTGGCGTTGCTAGAGGAGGAAGCCGAAGCCGGCGTCCAGGAGCAGGAGCATCTCATGGTGCTCCTCGGCCTGCTAGCAAGTAGTGAAAAGTCGCGGCGAGGTGGCTCGGTGCTTGGGTGGGTGAAAGCAAAGAACCGGCATCGTCTGGAAGGCTACTGCATTCTCTACTCGGACTACTTTGCCGACTCTCCATTGCACGATGAGAAAACATTTCAGCGCTGTATCGGATGAGCCGAAAGCTTTTCCTCGGGATTCTGAATTCCATCCGGGAGTCCGACAGCTACTTCAAGTGCAAGATGGATTGCACCGGCACACTTGGATTTACCTCGATCCAGAAGTGCACGACAGCTATGAGGATGCTTGCATACGGAGCTCCCGGTGATTCACTTGACGACTATGGGCGCATGGCTGAGTCCACCACCATTGAGTGTTTCTATAAGTTCTGCAGGGCAGTGGTGGCAGTGTTTGGACCGCAGTACTTGTGACCCAATGTGGAAGACACTACTCGGATCCTAGCACAGAATGAAGCAAGAGGATTTCCTGGGATGTTTGGAAGCATCGACTGCATGCATTGGAAATGGAAGAACTATCCATTTGCTTGGTAGGGGTTGTACAAAGGCGCCAAAAGCGGTTGTAGTGTGGTACTTGAGGCAGTGGCCACACAGGACCTCTGGATTTGGCACTCTTTCTTTGGGATGCTAGGAACTCACAATGACATCAACGTCATGCAGTGCTCCTCAGTCTTTGCCAAGCTTGTTGAAGGTCATTCTCCTCCGGTGAACTTCGAGGTCAATGGGCGGCAGTACAACAAGGGGTACTATCTAGCTGATGGCATCTATCTAAGATGGTCTACATTTGTGAAGACCATCTCAAACCCTGTGCCAGGAGGCAAGAAAGCCTGGTTTGGGAAGGTTCAGGAGGCTTGTGGGAAGGATGTTGAGCGGGCATTTGGTGTGCTCCAATCTCGATTTGCTGTTGTCCGGTTCCCTGCTCTGACCTAGTCGAAAGATCAAATGTGGAAGATCATGACTTGCTGTGTCATCTTGCACAACATGATCATTGAGAGCGAGCAGGAAGAGCCAGTGTTTGACACTAAACCATATTACAAGCAGGGTCCTCTTCTCCAAGTTGATCGCCAGTTACCGGCAAACTGGACTGACTACCTCAATATGCGTCAGGAGATCCAAGACCCACAGGTGCATCAAGAACTGCAGCACTATTTGGTGGAGCACCTATGGAGGCTCAAGGGTGAGGCCGGGGCGAGGCGGGAATGACGTGTGATGAAACTTGAGTTTTTATTTGTCAAACTATATAATTTGTATTGAACTATTTGATTTATGTGATGAAACACGCTGAAACACGGCAAACCATGCCGAACTATGTGACAAACTAATTGATTTCCATTTGTATGCAAAAATTCACACCAGAACACGCTGAACTGCGCTGAATATGGGCCGATTCACGCAGATATTGGGCCGTTTTTGGACATAATTGGGCCAAACACTAGGCCGAAATCGATGCCTGGGGGCGACCTGGGGGCGACGGGTGGGTGCCAACCCGCCCCCGACGCCGAGTTTATCACCAGCTCACCCCCAGGCCGCTCTTTTTCGGCGCCCTGGGGGGCCGAACAGCTGGAGATGCTCTAACACCCATGGAGTCTTGGTGTTGATCATGTTTTGCTCGTGGAAGAGGCTTAGTCAACGGGTCTGCAACATTCAGATTTGTATGTATCTTGCAATTCTCTATGTCTCCCTCCGCGACTTGCTGACGGATGGAATTGAAGCGTCTCTTGATGTGTTTGGTTCTCATGTGAAATCTGGATTCCTTTGCCAAGGTAATTGCGCCTATATTGTCACAAAAGATTTTCATTGGACCCGATGCACTAGGTATTACACCTAGATCAGATATGAACTCCTTCATTTGCTACTTCCGAAGCAGCTATGTACTCCACTTCACACGTAGATCCCGCCACGACGCTCTGCTTGGAACTGCACCAACTGATAGCTCCACCATTCAATATAAATACGTATCCGGATTGCAACTTAGAGTCATCTGGATTAGTGTCAAAGCTTGCATCGACGTAACCATTTACGACGAGCTCTTTGTCACCTCCATAAATGAGAAACATATCCTTAGCCCTTTTTAGGTATTTCAGGATGTTCTTGACCGCTGTCCAGTACTCCACTCCTGGATTACTTTGGTACCTCCCTGCTATACTTATAGCAAGGCACATATCAGGTCTGGTACACAGCATTGCATACATGATAGAACCTATGGCTGAGGCATAGGGCATGCCTTTCATTTTCTCTCTATCTCCTGTAGTGGTCGGGCATTGAGTCTGACTCAACTTCACACCTTGTAACACAGGCAAGAACCCTTTCTTTGACTGATCCATTTTGAACTTCTTCAAAACTTTATCAAGGTATGTGCTTTGTGAAAGTCCAATTAAGCGTCTTGATCTATCTCTATAGATCTTGATGCCCAATATGTAAGCAGCTTCACCGAGGTCTTTCATTGAAAAATTCTTATTCAAGTATCCTTTTATGCTATCCAAAAATTATGTATTATTTCCAATCAACAATATGTCATCCACATATAATATTAGAAATGCTATAGAGCTCCCACTCACTTTCTTGTAAATACAGGCTTCTCCAAAAGTCTTTATAAAATCATATACTTTGATCACACTATCAAAGCGTATATTCCAACTCCGAGAGGCTTGCACCAATCCATAAATGGATCGCTGGCGCTTGCACACTTTGTTAGCACCCTTTGGATCGACAAAACCTTCTGGTTGCATCATATACAACTCTTATTTAAGAAATCCATTAAGGAATGCAGTTTTGACATCCATTTGACAAATTTTATAATCATAAAATGCGGCAATTGCTAACATGATTCAGACAAAGTTAAGCATCGCTACGGGTGAGAAGGTCTCATCATAGTCAACTCCTTGAACTTGTCGAAAACCATTCGCAACAAGTCGAGCTTCGTAGACAGTAACATTACGGTCCGCGTCAGTCTTCTTCTTGAAGATCCATTTATTTTCTATGGCTTGCCGATCATCGGTCAAGTCCACCAAAGTCCACACTTTGTTCTCATACATGGATCCCATCTCAGATTTCATGGCCTCGAGCCATTTCGCGGAAACTGGGCTCATCATCGCTTCCTCATAGTTTGTAGGTTCATCATGGTCTAGTAACATGACTTCCAGAACAGGATTACCATACCACTCTGGTGCGGACCGTACTCTGGATGACCTATGAGGTTCGGTAGTAACTTGATCTGAAGTTTCATTATCATCATCATTAGCTTCCTCACTAATTGTTGTAGGAATCACTGTAACTGATTTCTGTGATGAACTACTTTCCAATTCGGGAGAAGGTACTATTTGTTGGGGAACGTAGTAATTTCAAAATTTTCCTACGCACACGCAAGATCATGGTGATGCATAGCAATGAGAGGGGAGAGTGTTGTCCACGTACCCTCGTAGACCGTAAGCGGAAGCGTTATGACAACGCGGTTGATGTAGTCGTACGTCTTCACGATCCGACTGATCCAAGCACCGAACGTACGGCACCTCCGAGTTCAGCACACGTTCAGCTCGATGACGATCCCCGGACTCCGATCCAGCAGGGTGTCGGGGATGAGTTCCGTCAGCACGACGGCGTGGTGACGATGATGATGTTGTACCGACGCAGGGCTTCGCCTAAGCACCGCAATGATATGACCGAGGTGGAATATGGTGGAGGGGGGCACCGCACATGGCTAAGGAACGATCCGTAGATCAACTTGCGTGTCATGGGGTGCCCCCTGCCCCCGTATATAAAGGAGCAAGGGGAGGGCCGGCCAAGGAGGAGGAGGCGCGCCCAATGGGGGAGTCCTACTCCCACCGGGAGTAGGACTCCTCCTTTCCTAGTAGGAGTAAGAGAGAAGGAAGGGGAAGAGAGAAGGGAAGGAAGGAGGGGGTGCGGCCCCTCCCCCTAGTCCAATTAGGACTAGGCCTTGGGGGGGCGCGCGGCCTGCCCTAGGCAGCCCCTCTCTCTTTTGCGTATGGCCCAATAAGGCCCAATACTTCTCCCCGGCGAATTCCTGTAACTCTCCGGTACTCCGATAAATACCCGAATCACTCGGAACCTTTCCGAACTCCGAATATAGTCGTCCAATATATCGATCTTTACGTCTCGACCATTTCGAGACTCCTCGTCATGTCCCCGATCTCATCCGGGACTCCGAACTCCTTCGGTACATCAAAACTCATAAACTCATAATATAACCGTCATCGAAACCTTAAGCGTGCGGACCCTACGGGTTCGAGAACTATGTAGACATGACCTAGAACTATTCTTGGTCAATAACCAATAGCGGAACCTGGATGCCCATATTGGCTCCTACATATTCTACGAAGATCTTTATCGTCCCAAACCGCATAACAACATACTTTGTTCCCTTTGTCATCGGTATGTTACTTGCCCGAGATTTGATCGTCGGTATCCAATACCTAGTTCAATCTCGTTACCGGCAAGTCTCTTTACTCGTTACATAATGCATCATCCCGTAACCAGCTCATTGGTCACATTGCTTGCAAGGCTTATAGTGATGTGCATTACCGAGAGGGCCCAGAGATACCTCTCCGACAATCAGAGTGACAAAACCTAATCTCGAAATACGCCAACTCAACATCTACCTTCGGAGACACCTGTAGTACTCCTTTATAATCACCCAGTTACGTTGTGATGTTTGGTAGCACCCAAAGTGTTCCTCCGGTAAACGGGAGTTGCATAATCTCATAGTTACAGGAACATGTATAAGTCATGAAGAAAGCAATAGCAACATACTAAACGATCAAGTGCTAAGCTAACGGAATGGGTCATGTCAATCACATCATTCTCCCAATGATGTGATCCTGTTAATCAAATGACAACTCTTTTGTCCATGGCTAGGAAACATAACCATCTTTGATAAACGAGCTAGTCAAGTAGAGGCATACTAGTGACACTATGTTTGTCTATGTATTCACACATGTATTATGTTTCCGGTTAATACAATTCTAGCATGAATAATAAACATTTATCATGATATAAGGAAATAAATAATAACTTTTTTATTGCCTCTAGGGCATATTTCCTTCAGTCTCCCACTTGCACTAGAGTCAATAATCTAGTTCACATCATCATGTGATTTAACACTAATATTCATATCTGTATATGATTAACATCCATAGTTCACATCGTCATGTGACCAACACCCAAAGGGTTTACTAGAGTCAACAATCTAGTTCACATTGCTATGTGATTAACACCCAAAGAGTACTAAGGTATGATCATGTTTTGCTCGTGAGAGAAGTTTAGTCAACGGGTCTGTCACATACAGAGCCGTATGTATTTTGCAAATATTCTATGTCTACAATGCTCTGCACGGAGCTACTCTAGCTAATTGCTCCCACTTTCAATATGTATCCAGATTGAGACTTAGAGTCATCTGGATTGGTGTAAAAGTTTGCACCGATGTAACTTTTACAACGAACTCTTTTATCACCTCCATAATCGAGAAACATCTCCTTAGTCCTCACTAAGGATATTCTTGACCGTTGTCCAGTGATCTACTATTAGATCAAAATTGTATTCCTTTGCCAAACTCAGAGCAAGGTATACAATAGGTCTGGTATACAGCATAGTATACTTTATAGAACCTATGACTGAGGCATAGGGAATGACTTTTCATTCTCTTTCTATTTTTTGCCATAGTCGGGTTTTGAGTCTTACTCAACTTCACACCTTGCAACACAGGCAAGAACTCTTTCTTTGACTGTTCCATTTTGAACTACTTCAAAAAATTTATCAAGGTATGTACTCATTGAAAAACTTATCAAGCGTCTTGATCTATCTATATAGATCTTGATGCTCAATGTGTAAGCAGCTTCACCGAGGTCTTTCTTTGAAAAACTCCTTTCAAACACTCCTTTACGCTGTCCAAAAAATTCTACATCATTTCCAATTAATAATATGTCATTCACATATACTTATCAGAAATGCTGTAGTGCTCCCACTCACTTTCTTCTAAATACAGTTCTTTCCAAAAGTCTGCATAAAACCATATGCTTTGATCAACTCATCAAAGTGTATATTCCATTTCTGAGATGCTTGCACCAGTCCATTGATGGATTGCTGGAGCTTGCACACTTTGTTAGCATCTTTAGGATTGACAAAAACTTTCTGGTTGCATCATATACAACTCTTCTTTAATAAATCCATTAAGGAATGCAGTTTTGACATCCATTTCCCAGATTTCATAAAATGTGGCAATTGCTAACATGATTCAGACAGACTTAAGCTTCAATACGAGTGAGAAAATCTCATCGTATTCAACACCTTGAACTTGTCGAAAACCTTTCGCAACAAGTCAAGCTTAGTAGATAGTAACACTACTATCAGTGTCCGTCTTCCTCTTGAAGATCCATTATTTAACATGGCTTGCTGATCATCGAGCAAGTCAATCAAAGTTCATACTTTGTTCTCATACATGGATCATATCTCAGATTTTATGGCCTCATGCCATTTTGCGGAATCTGGGCTCATCATCGCTTCCTCATAGTTCGTAGGTTCATCATGGTCTAGTAACATGACTTCCAGAACATGATTACCGTACCACTCTGGTGCGGATCTTACTCTGGAAGACCTACGAAGTTTGGTAGAAACTTGATCTGAAGTTTCATGATCATCATCATTAACTTCCTCATTAATTGGTGTAGGAATCACTGGAACTGATTTCTGTGATGAACTACTTTCCAATAAGGGAGAAGGTACAACTACCTCATCAAGTTCTACTTTCCTCCCACTCACTTCTTTCGAGAGAAACTTCTTCTCTAGAAAGGATCCATCTTAGCAACGAATACCTTGCCTTCGGATCTGTGATAGAAGGTGTACCCAATAGTTTCCTTTGGGTATTCTATGAAGATGCATTTCTCCAATTTGGGTTCGAGCTTATCAGGTTGAAAAACTTTTTCATATAAGCATCGCAACTCCAAACTTTAAGAAACGACAGCTTAGGTTTACTGCTAAACCATAATTCATAAGGCGTCGTCTCAACGGATTTTGATGGTGCCCTATTTAAAGTGAATGCAACTGTCTCTAATGCATAACCCCAAAATCATAGTGGTAAATTGGTAAGATACATCATAGATCGCACCATATCCAATAAAGTGCGGTTATGACGTTCGGACACACCATTATGTTGTGGTGTTCCAGCTGGTGTGAGCTGTGAAACTATTCCACATTGTTTTATATGAAGGCCAAACTCGTAACTCAAATATTCTCCTCCACGATCAGATTGTAGAAACTTTATTTTTCTTGTTACGATGATTCTCCACTTCACTCTGAAATTCTTTGAACTTTTCAAATGTTTTAGACTTGTGTTTCATTAAGTAGATATACCCATATCTTCTCAAATCATCTGTGAAGGTCAGAAAATAACGATACTTGCCACGAGCATCAACACTCATTGGATCTCACACATCAGTATGTATTATTTCCAACAAATCTGTTGCTTGCTCCATTGTTCTGGAGAACGGAGTCTTAGTCATCTTGCCCATGAGGCATGGTTCGCAAGCATCAAGTGATTCATAATCAAGTGATTCCAAAAGCCCATCAGCATGGAGTTTCTTCATGCGCTTTACACCAATATGACCTAAACGGCAGTGCCACAAATATGTTGCACTATCATTATTAACTTTGCATCTTTTGGCATTAATATTATGAATATGTGTATCACTATGATCGAGATCCAACAAACTATTTTCATTGGGTGTATGACCATCGAAGATTTTATTCATGTAAACAGAACAACAATTATTCTTTGACTTTAAATGAATAACCGTTTTGCAATAAACATGATCAAATCATATTCATGCTCAACGCAAACACCAAATAACATTTATTTAGGTTTAACACTAATCCCGAAAGTGTAGGGAGTGTGCGATGATGATCATATCAATCTTGGAACCACTTCCAACACTCATCGTCACTTCCCTTTTAACCAGTCTCTGTTTATATAACTCCTGTTTCGAGTTACTAATCTTAGCAACTGAACAAGTATCAAATACTCAGGGGCTACTATAAACACTAGTAATGCACACATCAATAACCTGTATATCAAATATACCCTTGTTCACTTCGCCATCCTTCTTATCCACCAAATATTTAGGGCATTTCAGCTTCTAGTGACCATTTCCTTTGCATTATAATCACTCAGTTTCAGGCTTTGGTCCAGCTTTGGGCTTCTTCGTGGGAGTGACAACTTGCTTGTCATTCTACTTGAAGTTCCCTTTCTATCCCTTTGCCCTTTTCTTGAAACTAGTGGTCTTGTCAATCATCAACACTTGATGCTCTTTCTTGATTTCTACCTTCATCGATTTCAACATCACGAAGAGCTCGGGAATCGTTTCCGTCATCCCTTGCATACTATAGTTCATCACAAAGTTCTACTAACTTGGTGATGGTGACTAGAGAATTCTGTCAATCACTATCTTATCTGGAAGATTAACTCCCACTTGATTCAAGCGATTGTAGTACCCACACAATCTGAGCACATGCTCACTAGTTGAGCGATTCTCCTCCATCTTTTTAGCTATAGAACTTGTTGGAGACTTCATATCTCTCAACTCGGGTATTTGCTTGAAATATTAACTTCAACTCCTGGAACATCTCATATGGTCCATGACGTTCAAAACGTCTTTGAATTCCCGATTCTAAGCCGTTAAGCATGGTGCACTAAACTATCAAGTAGTCATCATATTGAGCTAGCCAAATGTTCATAACGTCTGCATCTGCTCCTGCAATAGGTCTGTCACCTAGCGGTGCATTAAGGACATAATTCTTCTGTGCAGCAATGAGGATAAACCTCAGATCATGGATCCAATCCACATCATTGCTACTAACATCTTTCAACACAATTTTCTCTAGGAACATATAAAAATAAACATATGAAAGCAACAATGCAAGCTATTGATCTACAACATAATTTGCAAAATACTACCAGGACTAAGTTCATGATAAATTTAAGTTCAATTAATCATATTACTTAAGAACTCCCACTTAGATAGACATCCCTCTAATCTTCTAAGTGATTACGTGATCCATATCAACTACACCATGTCCGATCATCATGTGAGATGGAGTAGTTTCAATGGTGAACATCATTATGTTGATCATATCTACTATATGATTCACGCTCAACCTTTCGGTCTCCTTGTTCCGAGACCATATCTGTATATGCTAGGATCGTCAAGTTTAACCTGAGTATTCCGTGTGTGCAACTGTTTTGCACCCGTTGTACTTGAACGTAGAGCCTATCACACCCGATCATCACGTGGTGTCTCAGCACGAAGAACTTTCGCAATGGTGCATACTCGGGGAGAACACTTCTTGATAATTAGTGAGAGATCATCCTAAAATGCTACCGTCAATCAAAGAAAGATAAGATGCATAAAGGATAAATATCACATGCAATCAATATAAATGATATGATATGGCCATCATCATCTTGTGCTTGTGATCTCCATCTTCGAAGCACCGTCATGATCACCATCGTCACCGGCGCGACACCTTGATCTCCATCATAGCATCGTTGTCGTTACGCCATCTATTGCTTCTACGACTATCGCTACCGCTTAGTGATAAAGTAAAGCAATTACAGGGCGTTTGCATTTCATACAATAAAGCGACAACCATATGGCTCCTGCCAGTTACCGATAAGTACGGTTACAAAACATGATCATCTCATACAATAAAATATAGCATCACGTCATGACCATATCACATCACAATATGCCCTGCAAAAACAAGTTAGACGTCCTCTACTTTGTTGTTGCAAATTTTACGTGGCTGCTACGGGCTGAGCAAGAACCGTTCATACCTACGCATCAAAACCACAACGATAGTTCGTCAAGTTGGTGCAGTTTTAACCTTCGTAAGGACTAGGCGTAGCCACACTCGATTTAGCTAAAGTGAGAGAGACAGACACCCGCCAACCACCTTTAAGCACAAGTGCTCGTAACGGTGAAACCAGTCTCGCGTAAGCGTACGCGTAATGTCGGTCCGGGCCCCTTCATCTCACAATACCGCTGAACCAAAGTATGACATGCTGGTAAGTAGTATGACTTGTATCGCCCACAACTCACTTGTGTTCTACTCGTGCATATAACATCAACGCATAAAACCTAGGCTCTGATACCACTGTTGGGGAACGTAGTAATTTCAAAATTTTCCTACGCACATGCAAGATCATGGTGATGCATAGCAACGAGAGGGGAGAGTGTTTTCCACGTACCCTCGTAGACCGTAAGCGGAAGCGTTATGACAACGCGGTTGATGTAGTCGTACGTCTTCACGATCCGACCGATCCAAGCACCGAACGTACGACACCTCCGAGTTCAGCACACGTTTAGCTCGACAACGATCCCCGGACTACGATCCAGCAGGGTGTCGGGGATGATTTCCGTCAGCACGACAGCGTGGTGACGATGATGATGTTGTACCGACGTAGGGCTTCGCCTAAGCACCGCAACGATATGACCGAGGTGGAATATGGTGGAGGGGGGCACCGCACACGGCAAAGGAACGATCCGTAGATCAACTTGTGTGTCATGGGGTGCCCCCCTGCCCCCGTATATAAAGGAGCAAGGGGAGGGCCGGCTAAGGAGGAGGAGGCGCGCCCAAGGGGGGAGTCCTACTCCCACCGGGAGTAGGACTCCTCCTTTCCTAGTAGGAGTAGGAGAGAAGGAAGGGGAAGAGAGAAGGGAAGGAAGGAGGGGGTGCGGCCCCTCCCCCTAGTCCAATTCGGACTAGGCCTTGGGGGGCGCGCGGCCTGCCCTAGGCAGCCCCTCTCTCTTTCGCGTATGGCCCAATAAGGCCCAATACTTATCCCCGGCGAATTCCCGTAACTCTCTGGTACTTCGATAAATACCCGAATCACTCGGAACCTTTCTGAACTCCGAATATAGTCGTCCAATATATCGATCTTTACGTCTCGACCATTTCGAGACTCCTCGTCATGTCCCAGATCTCATCTGGGACTCTGAACTCCTTCGGTACATCGAAACTCATAAACTCATAATATAACTGTCATCGAAACCTTAAGCGTGCGGACCCTACGGGTTCGAGAACTATGTAGACATGACCTAGAAATATTCTTGGTCAATAACCAATAGCGGAACCTGGATGCCCATATTGGCTCCTACATATTCTACGAAGATCTTTATCGGTCAAACCGCATAACAACATACTTTGTTCCCTTTGTCATCGGTATGTTACTTGCCCTAGATTTGATCGTGGGTATCCAATACCTAGTTCAATCTCGTTACCGGCAAGTCTCTTTACTCGTTACGTAATGCATCATCCCTTAACCAACTCATTGGTCACATTGCTTGCAAGGCTTATAGTGATGTGCATTACCGAGAGGGCCCAGAGATACCTCTCCGACAATCGGAGTGACAAAACCTAATCTCGAAATACACCAACTCAACATGTACCTTCGGAGACACCTATAGTACTCCTTTATAATCACCCAGTTACGTTGTGACGTTTGGTAGCACCCAAAGTGTTCCTCCGGTAAACGGGAGTTGCATAATCTCATAGTTACAGGAACATGTATAAGTCATGAAGAAAGCAATAGGAACATACTAAACGATCAAGTGCTAAGCTAACGGAATGGGTCATGTCAATCACATCATTCTCCCAATGATGTGATCCCGTTAATCAAATGACAACTCTTTTGTCCATGGCTAGGAAACATAACCATCTTTGATAAACGAGCTAGTCAAGTAGAGGCATACTAGTGACACTATGTTTGTCTATGTATTCACACATGTATTATGTTTCCGGTTAATACAATTCTAGAATGAATAATAAACATTTATCATGATATAAGGAAATAAATAATAACTTATTTATTGCCTCTAGGGCATATTTCCTCACTATTACCTCATCAAGTTCTACTTTCCTCCCACTCACTTCTTTCGAGAGAAACTCCTTCTCTAGAAAGGATCCATTCTTAGCAATGAATATCTTGCCTTCGGATCTGTGATAGAAGGTGTACACAAAAGTTTCCTTTGGGTATCCTATGAAGATGCACTTCTCCAATTTGGGTTTGAGCTTATCAGGTTGAAGCTTTTTCACATAAGCATCGCAGCCCCAAACTTTAAGAAACGACAACTTGGGTTTCTTGCCAAACCACACTTCATATGTGTAGGATCGAAAGTATGTCTAGAGGGGGGGTGATTAGACTACTTGACCAAATAAAAAATTAACCTTTTCCCAATTTTAGTTATTGGCAGATTTTAGCAATTTAACACAAGTCAAGCAATCAAGATATGGTTCAAGCAAGTATGCAAAGAGTATATGAGCAGCGGAAAGTAAAGCATGCGACTTGCAAGAAAGTAAAGGGATGGGATTGGAGTATGCAAACGCAATTGGAGACACAGATGTTTTTGGCGTGGTTCCAATAGGTGGTGCTATCATACATCCACGTTGATGGGGACTTCAACCCACAAAGGGTAATGGTTGCGCGAGTTCACGGAGGGCCCCACCCATGAAGGGTCCACGAAGAAGCAACCTTGTCTATCCCACCATGCCCATCACCCACGAAGGACTTGCCTCACTAGAGTAGATCTTCACAAAGTAGGCGATCTCCTTACCCTTACAAACTCCTTGGTTCAACTCCACAATCTTGTCAGAGGCTCTCAAGTGACACCTAACCAATCTAGGAGACACCACTCTCCAAAAGGTAATAGATGGTGTGTTGTTGATGAACTCCTTGCTCTTGTTCTTCAAATGATAGTCTCTCTAACACTCAACTCTCTCTCATAGGATTGGATTTGGTGGAAGTAAGATTTGAGTGGAAAGCAACTTGGGGAAGGCTAGAGATCAAGATTCATATGGTTGGATTGGATCTTGGCCTCAACACATGGGTAGGTGGTTCTCTCTCAGAAAATGAATGTTGGAAGTGCAGGCACGTTCCGATGGCTTCCCTCATGAATGAGGAGTGGGTGGAGGGGTATATATAGCCTCCACACAAAATCTAACCATTACACACAATTCACCAAACTCGGTGGGACCGAATCAGAAAACTCGGTCGAACCGATTTAGTTCATAATGTGACAGTTAGGCATTTCGGTGGGACCGACATGTCAACTCGGTGGGACCGATATCGTTAGGGTTAGGGCATAACATAATCTCGGTTTGACCGATTACACAAACTCGGTTGGACCGACTTTGGTAATAAGCAAACCAGGGAGTTGGTCAGGAAAACTTGGTGGGACCAATTCGCTCGTCTCGTTGGGACCGAAGTGTTACGAAAAGGAAACAGGGAGTTTGCATTGCAAACTCGGTGGGACCGATCGCTCATCTCGGTTAGACCGAAATGTTGCGAAGGGAAACAGAGAGTTTGCAATCCCATCTCGGTGAGACCGAGATCCCTATTGGTGAGACCGAAGTGACTAGGGTTTCTGGCAGTGGCTATGTCAAATGAACTCGGTGGCGCCGGATAGATCAAATCGGTGGGGCCGAGTTTGACTTTTGGTTTGGGACATATGTGGATATGAGAAAGTGGTTGAGGGATTTGGAGCATATCACTAAGCATTTTGAGCAAGCAAGCCATTAAGCAACACCTCATCCCCTTTTAATAATATTGGCTTTCCTATAGACTCAATGTGATCTTGGATCACTAAAATAGAAAATGTAGAGTCTTGAACTTTAGAGCTTAAGCCAATCTTTTGTCCTTAGCATTTTGAGGGGTCCACATTCCTAATCCATACCATGCCAATCATTGAACTTTCTTGAAATATTTATCTTGAAATGGCATTAGTTCAATGAGCTATATGTTGTTAATCATTACCAAAACCACCCAGGGATAGTTGCACTTTCAATATGGTGTCGTCTCAATGGATTTTGATGGTGCCCTATTTAACGTGAATGCAGTCGTCTCTAAAGCATAACCCCAAAACAATAGTGGTAAATTAGTAAGAGACATCATAGATCGCACCATATCCAATAAAGTACGGTTACGACGTCCGGACACACCATTACGCTGTGGTGTTCCAGGTGGCGTGAGTTGCGAAACTATTCCACATTGTTTCAAATGAAGACCAAACTCGTAGCTCAAATATTCGCCTCCATGATCAGATCATAGAACTTTATTTTCTTGTTACAATGATTTTCCACTTCACTTTGAAATTCTTTGAACTTTTCAAACGTTTCAGACTTATGTTTCATTAAGTAGATATACCCATATCTGCTCAAATCATCCGTGAAGGTCAGAAAATAACGATACCCATCATGAGCCTCAACACCGGCCCATTGGTCTGCATACATCGGTATGTATTATTTCCAATAAGTCAGTAGCTCGTTCCATTGTTCCAAAGAACGGAGTTTTAGTCATCTTGCCCATGAGGCATGGTTTGCAAGCACCAAGTGATTCATAATCAAGTGATTCCAAAAGCCCATCAACATGGAGTTTCTTCATGCGCTTTACACCAATATGACCTAAACGGCAGTGCCACAAATAAGTTGCACTATCATTATCAACTTTGCATCTTTTGGCTTCAATATTATGAAGATGTGTATCACCACGACCGAGATTCAACAAAAATAGACCACTCAACAAGGGTGCATGACCATAAAAGATATTACTCATATAAATAGAACAACCATTATTCTTTGATTTAAATGAATAACCATCTCAGATCAAACAAGATCCAGATATAATGTTCATGCTCAACGCTGGCACCAAATAACAATTATTCAGGTCTAAAACTAATCCCGAAGGTAGATGTAGAGGTGGCGTGCCGACGGCGATCACATCAACCTTGGAACCATTTCCGACGCGCATCGTCACCTCGTCCTTAGCCAATGTTCGTTTAATCCGTAGCCCCTGTTTCAAGTTGCAAATATGAGCAACAGAACTAGTATCAAATACCCAGGCGCTACTACGAGCATTAGTAAGGTACACATCAAGAACATGTATATCAAATATACCTTTCACTTTGCCATCCTTCTTATCCGCCAAATACTTGGGGCAGTTCCACTTCTAGTGACCAGTCCCTTTGTAGTAGAAGCACTCAATTTCAGGCTTAGGTCTAGACTTGGGCTTCTTCCCGGGAGTAGCAACTTGCTTGCTATTCTTCTTGAAGTTCCCCTTCTTCCCTTTGCCCTTTTTCTTGAAACTAGTGGTATTGTTAACCATCAACACTTGATGCTCCTTCTTGATTTCTACCTCCACGGCCTTTAGCACTACGAAGAGCTCGGGAATCATTTTCGTCATCCCTTGCATATTATAGTTCATCGTGATGCCTTTATAGCTTGGTGGCAGTGATTGAAGAACGCTGTCAATGACACTATCATCAAGAAGATTAACTCCCAACTGAGTCAAGTGGTTATGGTACCCAGACATTCTGAGTATGTGTTCACTAACAGAACTATTCTCCTCCATTTTGTAGCTATAGAACTTGTTGGAGACTTCATATCTCTCAACTCAGGCATTTGCTTGAAATATTAACTTCAACTCTTGGAACATCTCATATGCTCCATGACGTTCAAAATGTCTTTGAAGTCCCGATTCTAAGCCATAAAGCATGGCAAACTGAACTATCAAGTAGTCATCAACACGCGTCTGCCAGGTATTCACAATGTCTGCAGTTGCTGGCACAGGTGGTACACCTAGCGGTGCTTCTAGGATGTAATTCTTTTGTTCAGGAATGATGATAATCCTCAAGTTATGGACCCAGTCCGTGTAATTGCTACCATCATCTTTCAACTTAGCTTTCTCTAGGAACGCATTAAAATTCAAGGGAACGGTAGCACGGGCCATTGATCTACAACAACATAGATATGCAAAAAAATATCAGGACTAAGTTCATGATAAATTAAACTTCAATTAATCATATTACTTAAGAACTCCCACTTAGATAGAGATGCCTCTAGTCATCTAAATGATCACGTGATCTAAATCAACTAAACCATGTTCGATCATCACATGGGATGGAGTAGTTTTCAATGTGAACATCACTATGTTGATCATATCTACTATATGATTCACGTTCGACCTTTTGGTCTCACTGTTCTGAGGCCGTATCTCCATATGCTAGGCTCGTCAAGTTTAACCCGAGTATTCTGCATGTGCAAAACTAGCTTGCACCAGTTGTATGTGAATGTAGAGCTTATCACACCCGATCATCATGTGGTGTCTCGGCATGATGAACTGTAGCAACGGTGCATACTCAGGCAGAACACTTATACCTTGAAATTTAGTAAGGGATCATCTTATAATGCTACCGCCGTACTAAGCAAAATAAGATGCATAAAAGATAAACATCACATGCAATCAAAATATGTGACATTATATGATCATCATCATCTTGTGCTCATGATCTTCATCACCGAAGCATCGTCATGATCTCCATCGTCACCGACTTGACACCTTGATCTCCATCGTAGCATTGTTGCCGTCTCGCCAACTATTGCCACTACGACTATCACTACCGCTTAGTGATAATGTAAAGCAATTACATAGCGATTGCATTTCACACAATAAGCGACAACCATATGGCTCCTACCAATTGCCGATAACTCTGTTACAAAACACGATCATCTCATACAACAATTTATATCTCATCATGTCTTGACCATATCACATCACAACAAGCCCTGCAAAAACAAGTTAGACGTCCTCTACTTTGTTGTTACAAGTTTTACGTGGATGCTACGGGCTTCTAGCAAGAACCATTCTTACCTATGCATCAAAACCACAACGATTTTTCATCAAGTGTGCTGTTTTAAATTTCAACTAGGACCGGCCGTAGTCAAACTCGATTCAACTAAAGTTGGAGAAACAGACACCCGCCAGCCACCTGTGTGCAAAGCACGTCGGTTGAACCAGTCTCATGAACACGGTCATGTAATGTCGGTCCGGGCCGCTTCATCCAACAATACCGCCAAATCAAAGTAAGACATTTGTGGTAAGCAGTATGACTATTATCGCCCACAACTATTTGTGTTCTAATTGTGCATATAACATCTACGCATAGACCTGGCTCGGATGCCACTGTTGGGGAATGTAGTAATTCAAAATATTTCCTACGATCATGCAAGATCTATCTAGGAGATGCATAGCAACAAGATGGGAGAGTATGTCCATGTACTCTCGTATATCGAAAGCGGAAGCGTTTAGTAACGCGGTTGATGTAGTCAAACGTCTTCATGGTCCAAGTACTGAACATACGGGACCTCCGTGTTCAGCACACGTTCAGCACGATGACGTCCCTCGAGCTCTTGATCCAGTTGAGGACGAGGGAGATTTCCGTTAGCATGATGGCGTGGTGATGGTGATGATGAAGTTACCGGTGCAGGGCTTCACCTAAGCACTACGACGATATGACCGAGATGTTAAACTATGGAGGGGGCACGCACACGTCTAAGAGATTGTCTGTTATCCTTTGGGGTGCCCCATGCCCCCGTATATAAAGGATGAGAGGGGGAGCCGGCCGGCCCTATAGGGCGCGCCAAGAGCGAGGAGTCCTACTAAGACTCCAAGTCCTAGTAGGATTCCACTTGGTGGAAGGGGGGAAGAAGGAAGGGAGAGGGAGAGGGAGAGGGAAAGGGGGGCCATGCCCCCTCCCCTAGTCCTATTCGGACTCCCCATGGGGGGGCACCCCTTATGGGTTGTCCTCTCTCTCCCCTATGGACCATGATGGCCCATTGCTTCCCCGGGGGGTTCCGGTAACCCCTCCGGCACTCCGTTTTTACCTGGTACTTCTCGGAACACTTCCAGTGTCCGAATAACATCGTCCAATATATCACTCTTTATGTCTCGAACATGTTGAGACTCCTCGGCATGTACGTGATCTCATCCGGGACTCCGAACAAACTTCGGTCATCAAATCACATAACTCATAATACAAATCGTCATCGAACGTTAAGCGTGTGGACCCTACGGGTTCGAGAACTATGTAGACATGATCGAGACACATCTCCGATCAATAACCAATAGCGAAACCTGGATGCTCATATTGTATCCTACATATTCTACAAAGATCTTTATCGGTCAAACCGCACAACATACGTTGTTCCCTTTGTCATCGGTATGTTACTTGCCCGAGATTCGATCGTCGGTATCATCATACCTAGCTCAATATCGTTACCGGAAAGTCTCTTTACTCGTTCTGTAATGCTTCATCTCGTAACTAACTCATTAGTCACATTGCTTGTGGGGCTTATAGCGATGAGCATTCCCGAGAGGGCCCAGAGATACCTCTCCGATACACGGAGTGACAAATCCTAATTTTGATCTATGCCAACTCAACAAACACCTTCAGAGACACCTATAGAGCATCTTTATAGTCACCTATTTACGTTGTGACATTTGATAGCACACAAGGTGTTCCTCCGGTATTCAGGAGGTGCACAATCTCATAGTCCGAGGAACATGAATAAGTCACGAAAAAAGCAGTAGCAATAAAACTGTAACGATCATAATGCTAAGCTAACGGATGGGTCTTGTCCATCACATCATTCTCTAATGATGTGATCCCATTTATCAAATGACAACGCATGTCCATGGTTAGGAAACATAACCATCTTTGATTAACGAGCTAGTCAAGTAGAGGCATGCTAGTGACACTATGTTTTGTCTATGTATTCACACATGTACTATGTTTCCGGTTAATACAATTCTAGCATGAATAATAAACATTTATCATGATATAAGGAAATATAAATAACAACTTTATTATTGCATCTAGGACATATTTCCTTCATGTAGTTGGCCAAACCAAACTAATAAATCAAAGAAGAAATACAAGGCTATATTAATCATGCATAAAAGCATTCAGGAAAGACTCAATTAATATTCAGGGATAAAAGTGATCTTTGCATATTTATTCTTTCTAAGTTACTTTCGTTACTTCTACTGTTACAATCATTGTAAAACGGCTACTATCATTGTTATCATTACTATTGCTATTGTTACCACTGCTTCAAACTATAATACTATTGTGCTACTGATCATTTTGCTACAGATATTTAGTTCTCCTGGTGTGGTTGAATTGACAACTCAACTGCTAATACTTGTAAATATTCTTTGGCTCCCCTTATGTCGAATCAATAAATTTGGGTTGAATACTCTACTCTTGAAAACCGTTGCGATCCCCTATACTTGTGGGTTATCATTGATCAATTAGGACCAACTAGAACTAGACCTAGTGAACTAGAGGAGGCTCCAAAACTTGTGTGTTCAAAAGTGCCCAAAAACTCTAGTATATATAGGTTGGAGGGAGAGGAGGGGGGCCACACAAGGGGGAGGTCTCCCCCTGGACAACCAAGAGGAGGAGGACTTCCCCTCCAATTCGAATTCCCCTTTCATCCACAAGGGGAAAGGGGTGCCACCTCCAACTTGGGCCCACGTGGCCTAAGTAGCTTTCTATCACTTGGCCTTTTAAACATATTTAGATCCTTCTAATATTAATTTAACATCACTGAAAACTATTTCCACCTATATATAATTTATCGGTATTACCCGGTAAACCCCGAAATGCTTTCGGTTCCTCTTTAAACTATTTAGAATATTAATAATTTCATAAATATTTTCTTGTTACTCTTTTCCCGCTAACACTCAGCAGATCGTGATTACCTTAAGCTTGTGACCCTGTAGGTTCGGTAAAATGTAGACATGAACAAAACACCTTTTGTTCAATGACCGATAGCGGAACCCCATGTCGATCTCTATGAGTACATGAATGACATTTGAGTGAGCTTTGGTTATCATGTGTTGTTCCCTTTTCCTCACGATACTTTACAAAACCTGAGATGAGATATATCGGTACCCTCTTGAGTCATACACATGACCACTACACCGGTCTCCTCATTTTTTATTTATTCTTCTTTCTCATTGACATGTTCCAACATTCCAGTGGCATGCTCGCATGTGTCTAGATGGATGATGACAGATGTCGTCACACCGAGAGGGCCCTAAAAATATCTCTACATCATAAGAGGAGCAAGCCCCTTTTGGGTTATCTAGTCCCTTGTCAAACTTTTCGATGAACCTGTAAGTTGTCGTTATGTTCACCGTGTTACAAGTGACGTTTGAGCAACCCCAAAGCTCGTCATACGGTAAGAAGTGAGTACGGCACTCTTATGGTCTCAGGAAATAAAACACACGTTAACACTCCTTGTTATAACAATTTACTTGTGACGATTGTATCTCAAAGTATAACAACCAACTTTTTTGTGATTTAATATGATCGTTCTTCCAATGTCATATTCTCAAAGTTGTTTTAGTACTATCGTTACACTTAATGATATCCAAAGATCCGGAAAACATGATCACCAACAACACTTGAGCTAGTCTTAGAGGCGAGACTAGGAATCATACTTTAAAGTTTATCATTCCACATGTGCATAGGAGTTTTCCATGGAATCACATATTCCAGGATCATAACAGTTATAGCATAGAATATAAATTCTTAATTATGAACATGGACATATAATAATACAATATTATTGCCTCTATAGGGCATATTTCCAACAGTAATTTGGGCTCATAAATTTTTAAGTTGTGGCAAATTTGGTTGAATATATTACAACAATTCTAGAAAATGTTATATATGTATGGTTAAATTAAATTTGAAAGTATTTTTTAGTCAAAGCGTTAAGAGAAATTCAATCCCATTGTCCCCTTAAGGATTGAAAGAAATATTCCAAACGTTTGTGCCTATTGGATAGGTTCGAACGATCCCTGTATTACCGAACGAACGACATGCAGATGTGCATGCAGTCCATGGATTTTTCAAGCGCCCTGACTCCTCTGTACTAATTGTGTTTAATTGAATTACTTAAGTGTGCATGCATGCATATGAGACAAAAATGATGATATCAGCAAAGATTCCTACAAAAAATTCAAAATTCAAAATATTTTGTAGCTTAAACCGCCGCTCCGATTGAAAAAATGTTTTTACATACAAGATTCGTTGCGACGAGACCTTCAAAACTAGATCCCATATTGATATGTTACGATGACTTTTTTTGGATCAAAAATTACCGCGCCTAGCATACATAAGTTATCACGTCTATGGTACATAAGTTACCACGATGATTAAATAGGCGAATTCCGAACTTAAAAATGATTTTCTCCAACTTTCTCCCTACATGCAAATGCATAAAAGGGTAGCAAAACTAATGTCATCGTAGATTCCCCTATTTCGAAACTTTGAAATGTTTGTAACTGAAACCATCTGCCCAATTCAAAATATGTTTTCACAGGGAAAAAAGCAATGGCGAGACCTTCGAAATTAGATCCCATGTTGGTATGTTTCGATAGCATTTTTTCTGCGCTAAGTAAGTTATCAGCCCTGCTATACTTATATTACCATCTTAGTTAGACAGCTGTTACCTGGGATATGTGTTTTCAAACACTTTTTTTCCTAGGTCAAAGTTATCACGGTGTTTCGTACTTAAGTTACCAGGTATGTGATGCGTATATTACCATGTCATTTGCACAGAACTTGTCGTATGTGTGTTTTAAACAACCCCCCCCCCCGGTCAAAGTTATCATGGTGTTTGTACGTAAGTTATCAGGTTTGGATGTGTGTATTACCATACTATTACCACAAAAGTTATCGATTGTCTGTTTTCAACAAAAAAATAACGGGTCAAAGTTATCATGGTGTTTGCACCTAAGTTATCATGTTTAAAAGCCTATACTATCATGCTATTTACACACACAAAATTGGTGATATGTTTTTAACATCTTTTTTCCAGGTAAAAATTATCATGGTGTATGTACCTAAGTTATCAGGGTGCATATATTACCATGATATTACCACATAAGTTATTGATGATATGCTTCAACAATATTTTTTACGGGTCAAAGTTATTTGTGTGTATTACCATGCTATTACCACACAAGTTATCGATTGTATGTTTTCAACAAAAAAATCACGGGTCAAAGTTATCATGGTGTTTGCACCTAAGTTATCATGTCTGAAAGCCTATACTATCATGCTATTTACACACACAAAATTGGTGATATGTTTTTTAACATCTTTTTCCAGAGCAAAAATTATCATGGTGTATGTACCTAAGTTATTAGGTCCGGGTGCGTATATTACCATGATATTACCACATAAGTTATTGATGATATGCTTTCAACAAATTTTTTCACGGGTCAAAGTTATTTGGTGTTTTTACCTAAGTTATTAGGTCCCAAAGACTATACTACCATACTATTTACACAAAAGTTGTCAGCGATATGTTTTTAACATATTTTTTCTGGAGTGAAAATTATCATGGTGTTTGTACCTAAGTTATCAGGTCCGTAAGCGTATGTTATCATGTTATTTACATAAATAACCACACTACTTACCCATAACTTATATATCGAAGGTATAATTCAACAACTTTTTACACTAGGTCAGAAGTTACCATGGTGTTCGTACATAACTTATCATGTCTGCACTGTGTATATTACCATGTAGTTTGCATAGAACTTATCGAGAGTATGTTTTCAAAAACTTTTTTCTCGAGTCAAAAGTTATCACGGTGTTCATGTGTGAGTTATCAATTCTGCGGTGCCTAAGTTACCATGATGTTAGTACGTAAGTTATCGGGTGCGCGGGTGTGTATATTATCTTCATATTTACACAAAAGTTGTCGAGGTTATGTTTTCAACAAAGGAAAATTTGAGTCAAAAAAATTACCATGGAGTTTGTATGTATGTTATCAGGTTTGTGGTATGTAAATTATCATGTTTTTCTACATAGAAACTACCGGAATATGTCTCAAAACAAACTTTTTTTTCTCGGGTGACACACAAGACAACGACTGGAGTTTAAATTCAAAAGGAAGCAAAACATATATATCTCGAAAAAAATGGTCATCAAATACAATACATCGTTCTTTAAAAAAACTTGCTCCACATGGTTCTTCCCATCGTCAAAAGCATTTGTTGTTTTTTCCACTTTCACACGAAGTATATATACGGGCTAAGTTGTACCCAAAATAAGGGAAGAGGCTTAGCCTGATGGTAGCACCCGGATACATCAAGCAACATGTTGTGGGTTCGACACCTCTTGGGTGTGCCCTTTTTCCCCGCGACAAGTTTTTGCGCCTGGGAAGCGGATTGGATGGCGAGCTAGTCGTTCGGATCTATTGTTAAATCCAGAACGTTTGGAAAATACAAATCTCGTTTAAAGAAAATAAAAAACTCAAACCCTGATGTACTCACCTCCCTAAAGTAGATAGGTATGTGTTTTCTCTATGTTTCTAGACTCCCAATGAGAAAATAGAGTCTCCCTCCCTTCATGTTGTAAGAGATAAAATTGACTCTAGATTAGGGTGCTCCAAAACTCCACACATGCGAACCGATACACTAGAACACTAGAACTCCGCACATTGTTCACTCCATGTCGCTCCTTGTGGCGACTCGGCCAGCTCCCAACCCTAGGCCGCCACCGACCTACCACCTATCCCTCCTGACCTCTCCGCCACCAGAGACAACCACTGGCAAGACGTCGAGGAAGGTGACGATGAGGCTAGCCTCTTCTGCCTCACGCGAAGGGCTTGGCACGGCGACCCCAGTCAAGGTGGGCAGCAATGTACCGGCGGCAGACGGCGGTTGCGGGTGCTCGATCGTTCTTTCTCGACTTGCTTGGGCGGAGAGGACCATGGTTGGAGCTTGTGGTGGCCGGACTTGCCGCCGGTCGGCCTCCATATCTGGATCGACCAACACCAGCTCCATATTCGTTAGCCCTCTCTTGCTCGATTTGGGCTCCGGTGTGGTCTTGCTTGCTGGATCTGGCTGGCAGGCGACAATTTGGCAGTGGGGCTCTTAGGACCAGGGGAGGAGGCCACAAAGATGTCGCTGCTGCTGCGTTGAACCACTCCCTGGAGGCCTCGTTGAGGTATCCTATCCCTCACCCATCCTCCCCTTCATCTAGGTGAAAACCTTCGTCTTGCTTGGGGACGAATGCGGTGCTACAACGACATCCCCTTTCTGATGGCGTCGTACTTGGACCGTGGGGGTGGCTTTCATGTTTGGATGTGCTAGTGGTTGCCGCATCGACTTTGTTCTCCAGTGTCTACATTGATGTGGTGTCGACCCTTTTCATTGTGTCGATCTGGTTCGTGTTCATTTCCCGCAGTGCACATCTCTTTCATTGTAGTGCCGTGGCGACAACAGGTCTCTTGTGGAGCTCAATATAGTTTGTTCATTGATGATGTCCCTCCCTTGGTACTCCTAGTTGCCATGTGTGCATTCAGGCTCTTAGGGGTCGGGGGAGTTCAGCTGCCGACGGTGTAGCGTCCTTTCAAACAAGGATGACAAGGTTGTGGCCTTCTGCAGCGATGAAGATAGATGACATCGTGCCCAGATAGTTCATCATTCAATAGTGGACTTGGGGTTTTTTTCATTTCATATTGGTGTTTCCTACAAGTTTTGCGTACTTGTCTAGTGCTAGCTGCTTTGCCGGATGCATACCTTAACGGATCAAGCTCGGTTCTTTAGTTACATCTTGGTAGTTTCTTGTGTTCTCTTTGGCATATGCGTTGTCTTGCTTGCACCATGTATGTGTTGTTGTGGTTTTTTTGCCCCAGATTCTTTTTATTTCTCTTTTATGTTGCCTGTAAGTGGTTGATTGTTGTAATCCTGGTCGGTTGATGCCTTTGTTAATTCATAGTTAGGCTAGATTCAAGCCTTTTCTCGGGCATAAACAAGAGACATAAAATGGAGAAGTCAAAGACACAAAGGGGAGAGGTCAAATGACAAGTCAAATTGTAATATGATGATATAAAGGGCTAAGGAAAGATGAATCCCACAAATCCATCCTGCTCATCCCTTATGGATCAATGCAACCTCTATATATGGACCAAGTGCACGGACCAAATAAACGCACAATGCACTTGCTTTTCTTTTATATTTATGGACAATTTAGACTTTAGTAGAACATACCATATGGTATGCCCGTCCTTACTTATCGCTCCCACCAAGGGTATTGATGAACTTTAATACAAGGTCCTCGGTCCTTTTTTTGAAACTTCGGAAATCTATTATTGAATCAAAACAGTGTTACATCATCCACTAAGCCCTTTACAATGAAAGCCGGCGGCTCATCAATCCACACCGAAGGTGGAGCCGACACCGCTTTCCTAGCTAAAACATGAGCAATAGAGTTTGTCTCCCTAGGGCAGTGAACAAAAGACACCGAAGTATAACCTATAGTAAGGACCAAACAATCTGAATAGATCGTTGCTGCGCCCGATGCCGTAAAGCCACCATTGTTCATGGTGTCAATCACCTCAAGGCAGTCTGACTCCACGATGAGCTTGTTGATCCCCATCTGCTGCCCCAACAAGATGCCATGTCGTAGTGCATGTGCTTCCGCTGTCCCTACATCAGCAACATGCTCTAGCCTTTCATTTGAAGCTGCAATGAAACCACCTTTGTAATCCCGTAGAACAACTCCTACAGCCCCCTGGAGAGCATCTGCATGGAAAGTTGCATCTACATTCAAGTTGACAAAATCCTCCTGTGGTTTCCTCCATCCAACTGATCTCACTACCGCGCTCTTCTTCGTAGCCTTGAGGTAATTTGCTGCCAGCACCGTGATCGACAAAGCTGCCCGTGCCGGGGCCTGCACTTCCTCCCCATGGACGTGTTGTCTATGTTCCCACCATATGTACCAGATACCCACAAGGATTAGAAACTGAGCTGGTGTCGGTGGGAAACGACACCTATGGGATCACTGGAATCCCTACTACGGTTGCGGGGCGCGGGATCATGAGAAGAGCGGGACTAGCAGACAGCACAAAGGGGGATTTACCCAGGTTTGGGCCGCAAAGATGCGTAAAACCCTACGATCCTGCTTTGGTTGATGTATTTAGTGTTCTTGAGCTCTTGAACTAGCTTTGGGTGCTGCCAGGTTCAAAAGAGCCCAATCCTTCTCCAGTGTGCCATGGGCCTCCTTTTATAGGCGAAAGGGGTTGCCACAGTGGCACACAGGAGGTGGAAAGTGCTACAATGCTGTGAGCTTATCGCTGGTATTACAGGACAAAGCACATTTTATGCGAGGCTTAGGTGTCCCTTCACTTTATCGGGGATGGGAGCGAGGCCCGTCCCGTCCGTCGCCACTCCTCCTTGCTTTGACATGTGCCCTGGCCAGCGATGCATGTGGTGCCATGTAGGCAGGTAGGCAGCTGAGCTGGCGCGGTGGTGGACCTTCCACAAAGGGCTGCATGTTGCCACGCAAGTGCCTGCCCAGCTGGTTGGGTCGGCAGCTGCATGCGAACAACGGTAGAGACTTGGCTGGCATGGGCCTGGCAGTGGCCCTACTGGCGCGCTTGGCGAGGGCCTTGCCGGGTGGCCCGCAAGGGTCTTGCCGCGGCACGCCATCATCCCCGGCAAGGACCTTGCAGGAGGTCTCGTGGGCTTCCTTGGTAAGAACCCTATTGTCGGTGTCAAAACCGGCAGATCTCGGGTAGGGGGTCCGGAACTGTGCGTCTAGGCGGATGGTAACAGGAGAAAAGGGACACGATGTTTTACCCAGGTTCGGGCCCTCTTGATGGAGGTAAAACCCTATGTCATGCTTGATTAATATTGATGATGTGTGTTACAAGAGTGGATCTACCACGAGATCAAGGAGGCTAAACCCTAGAAGCTAGCCTATGGTATGATTCTTGTTCGTCCTATGGACTAAAGCCATCCGGTTTATATAGACACTGGAGGGGGCTAGGGTTACACAAAGTCGGTTACAATGGTAGGAGATCTACATATCCGTATCGCCAAGCTTGCCTTCCACGCCAAGGAAAGTCCCATCCGGACACGGGACAAAGTCTTCAATCTTGTATCTTCATAGTCTTGGAGTCCGGCCAATGATGATAGTTTGGCTATCCGGACACCCCCTAGTCCGGGACTCCATCAGTAGCCCCCGAACCAGGCTTCAGCGACGACGAGTCCGGCGCGTATATTGTCTCCGGCGTTGCAAGGCGGGTTCTCCTTCAAACTTCATGTTCTTGCCGAATAGTGTCCGGCTTCCTTATAAATGTTGCGCTCCTTGGCTTCTACGCCCAATAATGGCCTTCTTCCACGTGTCGTATGAATGCGAAAAGCTAGGGTATTTTTACATTTTACCCCCTAGCCGTGCGAACGAGCCGCCTATAAGAGAGGCGAGGATCTAGATCCAACTCACACCATCCTCCTTCTGCAAGTACTCATCGAAGCGCTTCTAACAAAAATCCATTCTATCATGGATAGTCGGCGCGGCTCCTCCTCTCACGCTCCCAGCCCTAAGCCAGGAGATTGGGGGAGATGCTCAGTTCCACACAGCGAGCTAGTGGCGCTCCAAACCAAGGGATATCTTCCCCCAGCTTTCATGGTTCCGGTTCGAGCCGGACTGGCCACCTTCAGGGGTGGAAAGCAGGAGGAGAGCGTCCCCAACCCTTCCAAAGGAGAGCGGGTATGCTTTGTCCCTTATCTAATAAGGGGACTTGGATTTCCCATACATCCGTTTCTCCGGGGGCTCCTGGAGTTCTACGGACTCCAGCTTCACCACCTCACGCCTGCCTCCATTTTGCACATCGCGGGCTTCGTAGCTCTTTGCGAGCTGTTCTTGGGCATCGAGCCCCATTTTGCACTGTGGAAGAGATTGTTTTGCCTCGTACCCCGTTCTCACGAGGGGTTGATATATCAAGTGGGCGGAGCCGAAATATGGCGCATCGCCGGGACCGGATATCTATCCGGCACCCCGAAGAAGGCGTCCGAAGACTGGCCTTCGGAATGGTTCTACATGGAGGACGCCCCTCTGCCGGATCTAGTTCGGATCGGCCTCTCGGAGTTCAGCAATGCTCCCTTGAAGAAACGCCTGAGTTGGCGCCCGCGGAGCCCTCAACGGGAAGATGATGGGAGCGTCCATTATCTGATGGGCCGGATTAGGTTACTGGCCCACTCCGGATTGACCATGATGGGAATCATGGCCACGTGCATTATGCGAGGGGTGCAGCCACTCCAATATAGGGGCCACCCTATGTGGGATTTCAACGGGGAAGATGACGCAACCCGTCATGGCCGCAGAGGGCTAGGCTCGGCAGCCGATCTGGCAAAGATCCTGTCCGGCTTGTACAAGGGGGAGGAGGAGGACTTCCTCCGCACGAATCCATTGAATGGATTCTCCATGAATAACCCTCGGAGCTGGGTAAGCGGACGTTCATCTACCCGATCCATACTTTCAAAGTCAAGTATCTTACTTTGTGATTTCGACGCAGGAGCTGCGCCGGGACGTGGAGGGCATACAGAGCCTAACTCCACAGCCCGAGGATCCGGAACGATCCCTTGATCCGGCCTCCGAAGAGGATCCGGACATAAAGGTGGAGCTGATTGACGGGGTGTTCCACCAACTTAGCATGGACAATGCTCTAGTCACCATTACGGCTGACTACCCCGGTTTGTTTCCGGCCTCCCAGGTGATTATGTCCGAGGTCTTGATACCATCATTTGATCCATGCTCAATTCCGACCATCTTATACTGATGGTGCATCGCAGGAGGTGCCTTTAAGGCAGGAAGCCAAACCTGCGGCGGCTGACCAACAAGGGTCAGTTCGGCCCAGCAGGCGGAAGAGGAGTGCGACGCGAACCGAAACGTCGCCGCAACGGTACGGAGCACTGCTGTTTTTAAGGGAAGGATCCCTAGGAGGTATATTAATGCTCATAACTTTTCCAGAAAGAGCGCTCGCCGGACAGTGTCCGGAGAGGTTGCCAATCAAGCCTCCGCCAGCCATGCTCCAACGCATGGTCCGGAAGGGGAGGCGAACATAAGGCATGAGCCAGACGCTCCTCCGACGGAGGATGCCGATAGGCTGTCCGCCACCCGGTCTGAGGTGGAGAGCGCCATGAATCACAGGCGTCACCAGACAGTTCTTCGTGACGCGTGTTTCTCCCCGGAGGCGTTAAATGCCTTTGATGCGGGAAACGTGCACCTCCGTGCCGCTCAAGATGGGTTAACCAGAGCCACGGAGCAGTATGTGAAAGACATACGGGTAAGTAATTTTAATAGTTATATATGCCAGTAGCCCCCGAGACTTAAAATAGTTAAAATAACTGATTTAAGGATCATTTATTATGCAGGATCTTACGGAGAAGAATACCCACCTGTCCCAGGAGCTCCAAGAGTGCAAGGCCCAACTTGAGGCCGCACTGGCCACCACAGGGGGAGCCACAGAGACCCCCGCTGGTAATACGTACATCAAAAAGATAAGCAATTAACAAAGTGTGGTGTGTGCGTAAATCTAACAATAATATTGCAGAGGGCGCCGGACTAGATCCGGACAAGCAACAGCTACTGCGTCAGCTAAAGGCCGGCGAGAGGGTGCTTATGAAGGTGCAGCATGAGAGGAACAAGCTCCAACATGCCCACATCCAGCTAGGAGAAGAGCTGAAAGATGTTCGGGCCCAGCTGTCTGGCTCCGTGAAGGAGAATCAGCGGCTTTGTCGCGGCATTTATAGTAAGTGCTTGAGCAAATTCCTTTGAAAAGAAGAATTAGGCGAGGAAGTCGATTGACAGAAATGTGTCTTTAGGTGTGCTCACAGGTCGCCCTGCGAAGGAAATGCCCGGTTCAATGGGTGATCAACTTCCCGAGCTGGTGCAACTGCTCGAACGTGTTCGGCAGGCGATGAGTGGCGTTGTGCAGGCCGTATGGCCTTCCGTCTCCCTACCTGAGGGCCTTGGAGGGCTTGCTGAGAAGCTTCAGGGAGTACGGCGACGTCTCCGTCTGTGGACGATATCAGCCTGCCGTCAAGGCGCCAGGGAGGCCTGGGCCATGGTGAAGACGCGGTACCCGAAGGCTGACCCAAACCACATGGCCGAGGTCGGACCGGTGGGGCCTGATAGGAAGGTTATCCCTGTGAGCTTGATGTACGGCCAAGTAGAGCTGGCCGCGAAATATTCCCAACTGGACTGTAAATTAGACAGCCTGCTAGATGCGATTGAAGAGGAGTACAATCAGTCAGTATGACGATGTAATTTTGAAATGACATATAGAATGCCTTCTAGCCGGATTGTAGATCGTTTGTCTTTGCGGACCGTTTCGCTTCAACCTCGGGACCCAACAGTCCGGAGTGTGTCCGAATACCCTTACGGTTATAAAAGAACCGGGGCATGCATGGAGACAAGGCGTTGGGGGCATAATTGCTTTATCAGACAAGTGCCCAACTAGCTATGTTATATTACATGGTTAGTAAGAAACATCTTCCAGGGAGAATAGTTCCGTTAAGGGTTCCTTTCCCTGGGAGGCATGCCCTAAAGTGCATGTCTGTACTGCGAAAATAGCAGAAAAAGCATCTGGGGGCAGATAAATAAGTAAGTAATAAATCATCTTTCAAGTCACCGACCGAATATTCTCTTAAGAACGCTAGCTTTCGGCTTCACCCAGTCTGAGGTACACATCCGGCTGACCCGGCAGTAACAATCGCAGAGGTGCTCCCTTTACCTCCTAGCCGAACAATCGGGGACATAGGGGTAAGCACAGGAGCCAGGCAACCCAGCTTGGCCAAAACTTAAGTCATATCGATGCATATAATGGTGAATAAAAGGTACATGCGGAAGTATAACGCATGTGTTGGGCATGAAGCCCGTATAAATAAGCTTCTGTTAAAGAAGCCCCCAGGTATAATGAGTGCTAGAAGCACATCAAGTGTGTGCAAACAATGCGCACATCAGCCTATCAAAGGTACTGAAAAAAAAGTGGGAAGAAGGAGGGGGACAAGAGATAGTGAAAATGTAAAAAGGTGGACGGAGGAGTGAGACGAACTCTGAGTCCGGCGTTAGGCGTAGAATCTTCGGAGACGGGCTGCGTTCCATGGGTTCGGCTCGAGTCGGTTGTCAGATGCGTTGCGTAGACGGTATGCTCCGCCGGTCAGGACTTGGTCGATGATGAAGGGACCTTCCCACTTGGGCTTAAGTTTGTCCTTTTTCTTTTTTGGCAGGCGTAGAACAAGTTCGCCAACATTGTAAGTTTTGGCCCGTACTTCTCTGCTTTGATATCTTCGAGCCTGCTGCTGATAAAATGCGGAACGAGCTTTTGCCACGTCCCGCTCCTCCTCTAAGGCGTCCAAACTGTCCTGCCGATCCAACTCGGCTTCTCTTTCTTCGTACATGCGCACGCGAGGTGAGTCATGAATTATATCACAGGGCAGAACTGCCTCTGCGCCGTACACCATAAAAAATGGTGTGAATCTGGTAGTTCGGTTTGGCATGGTCCGCAGCCCCCAGAGTACGGAGTCGAGCTCCTCTACCCAGTGCGTTTTAGATTCCTTGAGGGACCGCACTAGTCTGGGTTTGATGCCGCTCATGATTAGACCATTTGCTCGCTCGACTTGACCGCTAGTTTGGGGGTGATAGACTGAAGCGTAGTCGAGCTTGATGCCCATGTTTTTGCACCAGAGTTTAACCTCGTCGACTGTGAAATTCGTGCCGTTATCAGTGATGATGCTGTGGGGACGCCAAAACGGTGTACTACCCCGGACATGAAGTCTATCACAGGTCCGGATTCTGCCGTTTTAACCGGCTTGGCCTCTATCCATTTGGTGAATTTGTCCACCATGACCAATAAGTACTTGTGCTTGTGGGTTCCCCCTTTAAGGGGTCCAACCATGTCAAGCCCCCAGACCGTGAAAGGCCAGGTAATGGGTATAGTTTTGAGGGCGGTGGGTGGCATGTGGCTCTGATTAGCAAAGAGCTGACAACCGACGCATCGTTAGACTAAGTCCTGAGCATCTGCCCGGGCTGTCGGCCAATAAAATCCTTGACGGAAGGCCTTGCCTACAAGGGCCCGGGCTGTGGCATGGTGCCTGCCGAGTCCAGCGTGAATTTCAGCCAGGAGATTTCGCCCTTCCTCTTCGGAGATACACCTTTGAAGGACTCCGGTTGTGCTTTTCTTATAAAGTTCTCCCTCGTGGACCTTGTAGGCTTTAGATCGCCGAACTATGCAGCGGGCCTCATTTTGGTCTTCGGGAAGTTCCTGCCTGATTAAGTAGGCTAGGAATGGTTCCGTCCACGGGGCAATTACTGCCATTATTTCGTGGGCTGAAGGTGTTATTTCATTGGCTGAGCCTCCGATTGTGTCAGAATGGTCTGAGTTAGGTGCTGCAGCTGGCTCCGGATTGTTATTTCCGGACTCCTCTTCCCATAATACGGATGGCTTAAAGAGCCGTTCCAGGAAGATTTTTGGAGGGACGGCGTCGCGTTTTGCGCCGATGCGTGCTAACACGTCTGCTGCCTGGTTATTATCCCGGGCTACATGGTGGAATTCGAGTCCTTCGAACCGAGCTGACATTTTTAGGATGGCGTTGCGGTAAGCTGCCATTTTTGGATCTTTGGCGTCAAAGTCTCCATTTACTTGGGATATTGCGAGGTTTGAATCCCCGCGCACCTCTAGGCGTTGAATGCCCATGGAGATTGCCATCTGGAGGCCATGTAGAAGGGCCTCATATTCGGCTGCATTGTTGGAGTCCATGTACATTATTTGAAGTACGTATTGGATTGTGTCTCCAGTTGGGGACGTCAAGACGACGCCAGCCCCCAAGCCAGCCAACATTTTGGATCTGTCGAAATGCATGATCCAATTGGAGTACGCGCCGTACTCTTTAGGGAGTTCGGCTTCGGTCCATTCGGCGACGAAGTCAGCCAGAACCTGCGACTTTATAGCTCGCCGTGGTTTGTAGGTTATGTCAAATGGTAAGAGCTCAATGGCCCATTTTGCAATCCTGCCCATTGCGTCGCGATTGTTTATAATATCGTTGAGAGGTACTTCGGAGGCCACCGTTATGGAACACTCTTGAAAGTAGTGTCGCAGCTTTCGGGATGTCATGAACACCGCATACGCTATCTTTTGATAATGTGGGTACCGGGACTTGCATGGAGTTAAGACAGTGGATACGTAGTACACTGGTTTTTGAAGAGGGAATCTGTGCCCTTCTGTTTCTCGTTCAACGACGAGTACCGCGCTGACAACTTGATGTGTTGCTGCGATATATAATAACATAGGTTCGCCCAGGTTGGGCGCGGCCAGGACCGGATTTGTTGCCAGTATGGCCTTTATTTCTTCGAGTCCGGCCGTGGCAGCATCCGTCCATTCGAAATGTTCGGTGCGCCGGAGGAGGCGATAGAGGGGCAGAGCCTTTTCTCCCAAACGGGAGATGAAGCGACTTAAAGCCGCTACGCATCCAGTTAGTTTTTGTATTTGCTTGAGGTCTTTTGGGATATCCAATTGTGAAAGAGCTCGGATCTTGGCTGGGTTTGCTTCAATTCCTCTACCGGATACAATGAAGCCCAAGAGCTTTCCGGCTGGTACTCCGAAGACACATTTTTCCGGGTTGAGCTTAATGTCATATGCTTGGAGGTTGTCGAATGTCACCCTCAAGTCGTCTACTAGAGTTTCGACGTGTTTGGTCTTGACGACCACATCATCTACGTATGCCTCTACTGTTTTGCCTATCTGGGTAGCCAGACATGTCTGAATCATGCGCTGATATGTTGCACCGGCGTTTTTGAGTCCGAAGGGCACTGTGTTGAAGCAGAATGGCCCATATGGAGTAATGAATACCGTTGCGGCCTGGTCTTTCTCCACCATCTTGATTTGATGATATCCGGAGTATGCATCGAGGAAGCACAATGAATCGTGCCCTGCGGTAGCATCGATGATTTGGTCGATGCGAGGGAGAGGGAAAGGGTCCTTTGGACAGGCCTTGTTAAGGTCTTTGAAATCGACGCAGAGGCGCCAGGATTTGTCCTTTTTTGGTACCATTACTAGATTGGCTAGCCAGTCCGGATGTTTTATATCTCTGATGAATCCGGCTTCTAAGAGTTTGGCTAGCTCCTCTCCCATTGCCTGTCTTTTGGGTTCGGAAAATCGCCGAAGAGCTTGTTTGACTGGCTTGAATCCTTTTAGGATATTTAGGCTGTGCTCTGCCAGCCTGCGTGGGATTCCTGGCATGTCTGAAGGGTGCCAGGCAAAAATGTCCCAATTTTCCCGAAGGAATTCTCGTAGTGCGGCTTCTACATCAGGATTTAATTGTGCCCCAATGGAGGCCGTCTTTGTGGGGTCCGTTGGATGGACCTGAAATTTGACTATTTCGTCTGCTGGTTTAAAAGAGGTGGACTTGGACCTCTTATCGAGTATCACATCGTCCCTATCCACCGTGGAGCGCAGCGCAGTTAGTTCCTCTGCCGCTAGGGCTTCGGATAATGCCTCTAGGGCCAGTGCGGCTGTCTTATTTTCAGCGCGGAGTGCTGTATCTGGATCACTGGCGAGAGTGATTATTCCATTGGGTCCGGGCATTTTGAGCTTCATGTACCCGTAATGGGGTATAGCTTGGAAGATTGTGAATGCCTCTCGCCCTAACAAAGCGTGATATCCGCTGCCGAATGGGGCCACTTGGAACGTGACCTCTTCGGACCTGTAATTGTCCGGCGAGCCGAACACTACATCTAGTGTGATTTTTCCTGTGCAGCGTACTTCTCGACTAGGGATTATTCCCCTGAAGGTTGTGCTGCTTCGCTCAATGCGGCTCCAGTCAATTTCCATTTTTTGAAGGGTTTCCTCGTAGATGAGGTTTAATCCGCTGCCGCCATCCATGAGTACCTTGGTAAGACGAAAGCCGTCCACTATCGGACTGAGGACCAATGCGGCTGGTGCTCTAGCTGTTCGGAATTTAGGTTCGTCGCTGGCATTGAAGGTGATAGCCGTGTCGCTCCATGGATTTGTTGTTGCTACTTGGTAGACTTCGGCAAGGCTGCGGATTGTTCGTTTCCGCATGTTATTTGATGCGAAAGTCTCGAAGACTGTTAATACCGTACTGGTACTGCTGGGCTGGTTGCCCGGGGCTAAAAAGCCTTCGCCACTTTTGGCCACCTGCCGTAGTATCCAACATGCTCGAAGGCTATGTGTTGGAGTGGCGCCCTCCGTACTGTGGATTTTGCAGGGTCCGTTGAGCCATCCCTCCAGTACGGTTCCGTACCCTTTAGGGGGTTTTTGCTTTTTGGTTTTTAACCCAGGTGCTTGAGTATGACGCACCCTTTTATTTCGGACTGGGGTTGTATTCAGGGCCGGATTGTCCCAAAACCTAGTTTCGGTTTTCCAGGCACTCTCCATCGCGCAGTATTTTTGTACAATGGTCGCTAGGTCGGCGAAGCGTGTAACTTCGCGACGACTGATGGCGTTTATGATTCCCTTGTCCGTGCAATTGTTGCAGAAAATTGAAATCGCGCTTTCTTCACGGCAGTCCTTTATCCTGTTCATAACCAGGAGGAATCTGGCCCAGTAATGATGTACTGTTTCATCGGGCTCTTGCCGTATTTGAGATAGATCGCTTATGTTTGGGTGGGCGGGTGGAATTAAGTTCGGAACCCCGCCCGATCTGAGGCTCAAAGGCCAAGAAGCTTCCGGATTTGGAAGCTTGGTTTGCTGGATGCTTTCCAACAAATCTGGTCCGATGCCTGACTTTAGGTTCAGTATTTGATTAGCGTCCGTCCCTCCGCGGGAATCCGGCATGGAGGGATCGGGAATCCGGACATAGTTGGTTTTTAACATAGAAGAAGAGTCGCCGCATTGTTCCTCTACCACAACAACGTGGTGGGTAACCTGGGGAGAGTTAATTTCTCTCAGATCGGTTTTAAGCCCAATCTGATCGTAGTCGGTAGCGACTCCCAGGGCGGCGATGCGATCCAAGAGCTCGTTTACGGAGGAGAGCTCAATCGGATCTAGCTGCTCGGCGAATTCCGAGCTGACGTGAAGATCGCTTTTAATGACCTGAGAGGTCATTGTCGGAGCGGTGGCCGAACAGGCGGTCATAAGAAAACCGCCTAGCCGGATAGTCTGGCCGGCGGCCAAAGCTCCCTTGACGACGGTGCCGTCTTTAAAGACGGGAAAAGGCATCCTTCCTGATGGTGACGGCACAGAGGAACTCTCAATGAAAGCACCAATGTCGGTGTCAAAACCGGCGGATCTCGGGTAGGGGGTCCCGAACTGTGCGTCTAGGCGGATGGTAACAGGAGACAAGGGACACGATGTTTTACCCAGGTTCGGGCCCTCTTGATGGAGGTAAAACCCTACGTCCTGCTTGATTAATATTGATGATGTGTGTTACAAGAGTGGATCTACCACGAGATCAAGGAGGCTAAACCCTAGAAGCTAGCCTATGGTATGATTGTTGTTCGTCCTATGGACTACAGCCATCCGGTTTATATAGACATCGGAGGGGGCTAGGGTTACACAAAGTCGGTTACAATGGTAGGAGATCTACATATCTGTATCGCCAAGCTTGCCTTCCACGCCAAGGAAAGTCCCATCCGGACACGGGACGAAGTCTTCAATCTTGTATCTTCATAGTCTTGGAGTCCGGCCGATGATGATAGTTCGGCTATCCGGACAGCCCCTAGTCCGGGACTCCCTCACCTGCCAAGGATTGTTGCCTTCCTATCCTCATTTGATCTTGACTATTCTTTGTCTTCACAAAGATCTGCATGCCACCATGGAGGTGCCTCCTAAGGGAGTCCTGGATAAGGGGGTATCCGGACAGCCGGACTATATTCATCGTCTGGACTATAGAAGCGTCAAGATACAAGACTCAAGACTTCATCTCGTGTTCGGATGGGACTCTCCTTTGCGTGGAAGACAAGCTTGGCGATCCGGATATTATGTTTCCTTCCTTGTAACCGACTCCATGTAAACCCTAGCTCTCCGGCGTCTATATAAACCGGAGAGCATGGTCCTTAGAAGGCCGATCACATTTACAATCATACCATCATAGGCTAGCTCTTAGGGTTTAGCCTCTATGATCTCGTGGTAGATCTACTCTTGTATTCCACATATCTTCAACATTAATCAAGCAGGAAGTAGGGTTTTACCTCCATCGAGAGGGCTCGAACCTGGGTAAACATTGTGTCCCTCGCTTCCTGTTACCATCAGCCTAAGACGCACAGATCGGGACCCCCTACCCGAGATCCGCCGGTTTTGACACCGACATTGGTGCTTTCATTGAGAGTTCCTCTGTGTCGTCGCTTCGAGGCTTGATGGCGTCTTCAATCGTCAACTACACGGTCCAGGGTGAGACTTTTCTCCCCGGACAGATCTTTGTGTTCGATGGCTTCGCACTGCGGGCCAGTTCGCTTGGCCAATTGGAGCAGATCGACAGCTTCGCCCCTGGCCACCAGATCAGGTTCGGAAACTTGAACTACAAAACAGATATCCACGGGGACTTGATCTTCGACGGGTTCGGGCCTGCGCCAGGTGTACCGGACATCCATGACGAGCACGGCCTAGACCTGCTGTCGGACAGTGCTCGGGACATCATCCCCGAAGCAGCCCCAGATCTAAATCTAGGGCAGGTCGCGTTGCCTATGGACGGAGGGCTGGACCCCGCCCCGCAGGCCACACACTTATCGGCGGTGGAGCCAAACACGGGTATCATCTCTTTGGAGGCCTGTAACCCTGGGCCCCCGGACTCATATCCGGCTTTTGGCCCTAGTCCGCTCACTCTCGAGCCAGCCGAGCCAGGCTGGGCTCCGATAATGGAGTTTACTGCTGCGGACATCTTTCAGCACTCGCCCTTTGGCGACATGCTGAGCGCATTAAAGTCTCTCTCTTTGACAGGAGGCTCTGGGCCGAACTATGTCCGCCCTGAGTGGGAAGCAGGCGTCGAAGGAATTCGCTGCCCACCCACCACCCACTTTGTCGCCATGATCGATGATTTAACAGACGTACTCGACCTTGACTTCGAAGTCATCGACAGTATGGACGACGATGCAGGAGACATACAGGAGCCACCGCTCGCAGTGCGGTGGACAGCCACCTCTTCAAACAATATATTCATGGTGGACACTCCGAAAGAAGCCAATGGCGACGTGGTAGTAGAGGACAACCCCTCGGGAGGAAAAGCAAAATATGGGCATCTCCGACGCCACTCCAAACCCCGCCATATCAATACCGGTCCCGGAGATGATCCGGATAGTACCGAAGAGGAATACAGTCCTGATTAGTCGACCATCAAGCAGGCCGCACAGGCCATGGTGGGATACTCGGAGAGGGACAACTATACACCCCCCTCCTAAAACGAGGTAAGCCTCGACAAGGACGAATTCGGTGTGCCTGAACATGATTTAGGCCGAAGATGATTTAGGCCGAAGACCCAGTGGAACAAGTTCGCTTTAGGCGACAACTCATAGCCACTGCAAAGAGTCTGCAAAGGAAGCAAGAGCAGCTTAAGGCCGAACATGATTTGCTAATAGAACGGTGGACCAAGATCCTGGCCACCAAGAAGTACGGACTCGACCGCCCTAACAAAGGGCACACGCGGCACAACTGGCTACCTCAACCTAAGCTGGAAAATCAAAGGCACATAACCCGACGTCCGCACACCACTACGGTCCAAACCCGCAAGAAGGATACACGAAGAAGCAGCCTCAAGCCCCGGCGCAACGGTCATAAATGGCAAATCAGGGAAGCTGGTATCAAGTTCAAGAAATCCCAGTCTAGTCAACGGACAAAGAATAGCTTAAGCCTATTCGGCCCAAGCCACGAACTCGGTCAGCCATGAGAAATCCATAGTACTCCCAAAAGAATGGCAAAACATACTAATCGAGAATGCCGGATCTCCAACGTAAAGCAACCGGGCGTGTGCCGGAAACATTGAGGGGAGGCGCTTAAGTCAACCCCCCCCCCCCCAGAGCACAACAGTACGGTCGACCGCCCCCGATCATACAAACCACAGCAATTCAATTGCAAACCCCCAGACCCAACAGTCCAGGGGCTCCTTAAACAATGAAGCCCAAGCAGGCATGAAAATAGCACCTTCTACAAGGTATCAGGCACAAAGGCCAGTTTCATTGGCCCACCGCCCCAACAGTTGTTTTTAGATAACCAAATAAGGCCGAGCCATCGGCGCGTTACCCCTATACGGTGTCACACCGTATGCTAACGGGATGAACCACGTTGGCTAGATTCCACGTGGTAAATCGTTAGGCCAGCACAGGTAATACACTCACGCCTGCGTGCCGAGCCAAACCCCGCCCTTAAAAGCGGAGATCATACAGCCGCCAGAGTAGCAAGTTGTGCATGCCTGTTAATATTTTGATACGACAGCAAACTATCTAGACACCAACTGAGGAGTCCGGGCTACTTCTCGAATAGCGGCTGGGGTCGCCAGGGTCCGGTCAGGAACCTTTGGACAAACCATAGGAGGACGTTCGGCGGCCTCCACGTACTTACATTCACAAACTAATTTTTCTGCAGAACAGGTTTGGCGGCGTGAAGTCAGCTCGGACACATAGGGACAGGACCATGCAGGTAGACGGCAGTTCGGATTCACCTTCGATCCATTCACAACCCCCTCCAGTCCGGCCACCACAGGTTCCGCCAGAAAACCATCTCTTCTTCATAATCATAAATCGCATTCATATGCACAGACATGTCATATTACTGCAATGCGTAGACTTAACTAAACATGCATCGATCGTTGTTCATCGTCGACGCATATTTGCCATAAAAATGGCAGCCTCGGCTTGTGTTACGCCTGGTTATGCCAGGGGCTCCACAGTACGGCAATAAAGTCCGACCACCTTCTCGGTCGCTCGGCACCCCGAACTTATAGCACTATATGCATCAGCTCCGAATCATGTCTTGGGTCATTGGTTGGGTTTCCCCGGCTCCCATGTTTTTGTTGGGGAACGTAGCAGAAATTCAAAATTTTCCTACATGTCACCAAGATATCTATGGAGAAACCAGCAACGAGGGGAAGGAGAGTGCATCTACATACCCTTGTAGATCGCTAAGCGGAAGCGTTCAAGAGAACGGGGTTGAAGGAGTCGTACTCGTCATGATCCAAATCACCGGAGATCCTAGTGCCGAACGGATGGCACCTCTGCGTTCAACACACGTACAGCCCAGTGACATCTCCCATGCCTTGATCCAGCAAGGAGAGAGGGAGAGGTTGAGGAAGACTCCATCCAGCAGCAGCACAACGGCGTGGTGGTGATGGAGGAGCGTGGCAATCCTGCAGGGCTTCGCCAAGCACCGCGGGAGAGGAGGAGTACTTGGGAGAGGGGGAGGGCTGCGCCAGAACTTGGGGTGCGGCTGCCCTCCCACCCCTCCACTATTTATAGGTGGGGGGAGAGGGGGCCGGCCCCCTTAGATCTCATCTAGGGTTGGGGGCGGCGGCCAAAGGGGGAGGAGTGCCTCCCAAGTCAAGTGGAGGCCCTCCCCCTTAGGGTTTCCCCTCTCCCATGCGCATGGGCCTTGGGGGGGCTGGTGCCCCTGGCCCATTAAGGCTAGGGCGCCCCCTTACAGCCCGTGCTGCTGTATTGGACGTGGTGGAACAATTTCCGGACCTCCGGACCCCTCCGAAATCCTCCGGAACCTTCTGGAAGCTTCCCGGTACAATACTGGAAAAACCCGAACTTTTCCCGGAACCCGAACAAAAACTTTCCATATATAAATATTTACCTCCGGACCATTCCGGAACTCCTCGTGACGTCCGGATCTCATACGGGACTCCGAACAACATTCGGTAACCACATACAAACTTTCTTTATAACCCTAGCATCATCGAACCTTAAGTGTGTAGACCCTACGGGTTCGGGAACCATGCAGGCATGACCGAGACGTTCTCCGGTCAATAACCAACAGCGGGATCTGGATACCCATGTTGTCTCCCACATGTTCCATAATGATCTCATCGGATGAACCACAATGTCAAGGACTCAATCAATCCCGTATACAATTCCCTTTGTCTAACGGTATTGTACTTGCCCGAGATTCGATCGTCGGTATGCCGATACCTTGTTCAATCTCGTTACCGGCAAGTCTCTTTACTCGTTCCGTAACACATCATCCCGTGATCAACCCCTTGGTCACATTGTGCACATTATGATGATGTCCTACCGAGTGGGCCCAGAGATACCTCTCCGTCACACGGAGTGACAAATCCCAGTCTCGATTCGTGCCAACCCAACAGACACTTTCGGAGATACCTGTAGTGTACCTTTATAGCCATCCAGTTACATTGTGACGTTTGGTACACCCAAAGCATTCCTACGGTATCCGGGAGTTGCACAATCTCATGGTCTAAGGAAATGATACTTGACATTAGAAAAGCTTTAGCATACGAACTACGATCTTTGTGCTAGGCTTAGGATTGGGTCTTGTCCATCACATCATTCTCCTAATGATGTGATCCCGTTATCAACGACATCCAATGTCCATGGTCAGGAAACCGTAACCATCTATTGATCAACGAGCTAGTCAACTAGAGGCTTACTAGGGACATGGTGTTGTCTATGTACCCACACATGTATCTGAGTTTCCTATCAATACAATTATAGCATGGATAATAAACGATTATCATGAACAAGGAAATATAATAATAACTAATTTATTATTGCCTCTAGGGCATATTTCCAACAGTCTCCCACTTGCACTAGAGTCAATAATCTAGTTCACATCGCCATGTGATTAACACTCATAGGTCACATCACCATGTGACCAACATCCAAAGAGTTTACTAGTGTCACTAAACTAGTTCACATCATCATGTGATTAAGACTCAATGAGTTCTGGGGTTTGATCATGTTTTGCTTGTGAGAGAGGTTTTAGTCAACGGGTCTGCAACATTCAGATCCGTATGTACTTCGCAAATCTCTAGGTCATATTGTAAATGCTGCTTCTACGCTCCACTTGGAGCTATTCCAAATGGTCGCTCCACTATGCGTATCCGGTTTGCTACTCAGAGTCATTCGGATAGGTGTTAAAGCTTGCATCAACACAACTCTTTACGTCGAACTCTTTATCACCTCCATAACCGAGAAACATATCCTTATTCCTCTAAGGATAACTTTGACCGCTATCTGGTGATCCACTCCTTGATCACCTTTGTACCCTCTTGCCAGATATGTAGCAAGGCACACATCAGGTGCGGTACACAGCATAGCATACTGTAGAGCCTACGTCTAAAGCATAGAGGACGACCTTCGTCCTTTCTCTCTCTTCTGCCATGGTCGAGCTTTAAGTCTTAACCTCATACCTTACAACTCAGGCAAGAACTCCTTCTTTGACTAATCCATTTGAACACCTTCAAGATCATGTCATGGTATATGCTCATTTGAAAGTACCATTAAGCGGTTTTTGATCTATCCTCATAGATCTTGATGCTCAATGTTCAAGTAGCTTAATCCAGGTTTTTCACTTGAAAAACACTTTTCAAATAACCCTATATGCTTTCCAGAAATTCTACATCGTTTCTGATCAACAATATGTCAACAACATATACTCATCAGAAATTCTATAGTGCTCCCACTCACTTCTTTGGAAATACAAGTTTCTCATAAACTTTGTACAAACTCAAAATCTTTGATCATCTTATCAAAGTGCATATTCCAACTCCGAGATGCTTACTCCAGTCCATGGAAGGATCGATGGAGCTAGCATACCTTTTAGCATCCTTAGGATCGACAAAACCTTTCTGATTGTATCACATACAACCTTTCCTTACGAAAACTGGTAAGGAAACTCGTTTTGACATCCATCTGCCAGATTTCATAAATGCAGCTAATGCTAACATGATTCCGACGGACTTAAGCATTGCTACGGATGAGAAAATCTCATCGTAGTCAACTCCTTGAACTTGTGAAAAACTCTTCGCCACAAGTCGAGCTTCATAGACGGTGACATTACCGTCCACGTCCGTCTTGTTCTTAAAGATCCATTTATCTCAATGGCTTGCCGATCATCGGGCAAGTCCACCAAAGTCCATGCTTTGTTCTGATACATGGATCCTATCTCGGATTTCATGGCTTCTAACCATTTGTCGGAATATGGGCCCACCATCGCTTCTCCATAGCTCATAGGTTCATTGTTGTCTAGCAACATGACCTTCAAGACAGGATCACCGTACCACTCCGAAGCAGTACGCGTCCTTGTCGTCCTACGAGGTTCGGTAGTGACTTGATCCGAAGCTTCATGATCACTATCATAAGCTTCCACTTCAATTGGGGTAGGTGCCACAGGAACAACTTCTTGTGCCCTGCTACACACTGGTTGAAGTGATGGTTCAATAACCTCATCAAGTCTCCACCATCCTCCCACTCAATTCTCGAGACAAACCTTTCCTTGAGAAAGGACCCGATTCAAGAAACAATCCCTATTGCTTTCGGATCTGAATTAGGAGGTATACCCAACTGTTTTGGGTGTCCTATGAAGATGCATTTTATCCGCTTTGGGTTCGAGCTTATCAACCTGAAACTTTTTCACATAAGCGTCGCAGCCCCAAATTTTAAGGAACGACAACTTAGGTTTCTCCAAACGGTGTCGTCTCAACGGAATTACGTGGTACCCTATTAAAGTGAGTGCGGTTGTCTCTAATGCCTAACCCATGAATGATAGTGGTAATTTGATAAGAGACATCATGGTACGCACCATATCCAATAGGGTGCAACTATGATGTTCGGACACACCATCACACTATGGTGTTCCAGGCGGTATTAATTGTGAAACAATTTCCACAATGTCTTAATTGCGTGCCAAAGCTCGTAACTCAGATACTCATCTCTATGATCATATCATAGACATTTTATCCTCTTGTCACGATGATCTTCAACTTCACTCTGAAATTACTTGAACCATTCAATAATTCAGACTTGTGTTTCATCAAGTAAATATACTCAACATCTACTCGAATCATCTGTGAAGTAAGAACATAACGATATTCACTGCATGCCTCAGCACTCATTGGACTGCACACATCAAAATGTGTTACTTCCAACAAGTTGCTATCTTGTTCCATCTTACTGAAAACGAGGCTTTTCAGTCATCTTGCCCATGTGGTATGATTTGCATATCTCAAGTGATTCAAAATCAAGTGAGTCCAAACGATCCATCTGCATGGAGTTTCTTCATGCGTATACACCAATAGACATGGTTCGCATGTCTCAAACTTTTCAAAAACGAGTGAGTCCAAAGATCCATCAACATGGAGCTTCTTCATGCGTTTTATACCAATATGACTTACATGGCAGTGCCACAAGTAAGTGGTACTATCATTACTATCTTATATCTTTTGGCATGAAAATGTGTATCACTACGATCGAGATTCAATAAACCATTCCTTTAGGTGCAAGACCATTGAAGGTATTATTCAAATAAATAGAGTAACCATTATTCTCCTTAAATGAATAACCGTATTGCGATAGACATAATCCAATCATGTCTATGCTCAACGCAAACACCAAATGACAATTATTTAGGTTTAATACTAATCTTGATGGTAGAGGGAGCGTGCGATGTTTGATCACATCAAACTTGGAAACACTTCCAACACATATCGTCAGCTCACCTTTAGCTAGTCTCCGTTTATTCCGTAGCTCTTTTATTTCGAGTTACTAACACTTAGCAACCGAACCGGTATCTAATACCCTGGTGCTACTAGGAGTACTAGTAAAGTACACATTAACATAATGTATATCCAATATACTTCTATCGACCTTGCCAGCCTTCTCATCTACCAAGTATCTAGGGTAATTCTGCTCCAGTGGTTGTTCCCCTTATTACAGAAGCACTTAGTCTCGGGTTTGGGTTCAACCTTGGGTTTCTTCACTAGAGCAGCAGCTGATTTGCCGTTTCATGAAGTATCCCTTCTTGCCCTTGCCCTTCTTGAAACTAGTGGTTTCACCAACCATCAACAATTGATGCTCCTTCTTGATTTCTACTTTCGCGGTGTCAAACATCGCGAATACCTCAAGGATCATCATATTTATCCCTGATATGTTATAGTTCATCATGAAGCTCTAGCAGCTTGGTGGCAATCACTATCTCATCTGGAAGATCAACTTCCACTCGATTCAAGTGATTGTTGCACTCAGACAATCTGGGCACAAGCTCAACGATTGAGCTTTTCTCCCTTAGTTTGCAGGCTAAGAAAATCGTCGGAGGTCTCATACCTCTTGACGTGGGCACGAGCCTGAAATCCCAATTTCAGCCCTAGAAACATCTCATATGTTCCGCGACATTTCGAAAACGTCTTTGGTGCCTCAACTCTAAACCGTTTAACTGAACTATCACGTAGTTATCAAAACGTGTATGTCCAAAGTTCGCAACATCCACAAACGACGTTTGGGGTTCAGCACACTGAGCGGTGCATTAAGGACATAAGCTTTCTATTGTCCGCATAATCGCTATTGTCAACTTTCAACTATATTTTCTCTAGGAACATATCTAAATAGTGGAACTAAAGTGCGAGCTTACGACATAATTTGCAAAGATCTTTTGACTATGTTTAGGATAATTAAGTTCATCTTATGAACTCCCACTCAGATAGACATCCCTCTAGTCATCTAAGTGATTACATGATCCGAGTCAACTAGGCCGTGTCCGATCATCACGTGAGACGGACTAGTCATCATCGGTGAACATCTTCATGTTGATCGTATCTACTATACGACTCATGCTCGACCTTTCGGTCTCTTGTGTTCCGAGGCCATGTCTGTACATGCTAGGCTCGTCAAGTCAACCTAAGTGTTTCGCGTGTGTAAATCTGGCTTACACCCGTTGTATGTGAACGTAAGAATCTATCACACCCGATCATCACGTGGTGCTTCGAAACGACGAACTTTCGCAATGGTGCACAGTTAGGGGAACACTTTCTTGAAATTTTAATGAGGGATCATCTTATTTACTACCGTCGTTCTAAGCAAATAAGATGCATAAACATGATAAACATCACATGCAATCACATAGTGACATGATATGGCCAATATCATTTTGCTCCTTTTGATCTCCATCTTCGGGGCTCCATGATCATCATCGTCACCGGCATGACACCATGATCTCCATCATCATGATCTCCATCATCGTGTCTTCATGAAGTTGTCTCGCCAACTATTACTTCTACTACTATGGCTACCGGTTAGCAATAAAGTAAAGTAATTACATGGCGTTGTTTAATGACACGCAGGTCATACAATAAATTAAGACAACTCCTATGGCTCCTGCCGGTTGTCATACTCATCGACATGCAAGTCGTGATTCCTATTACAAGAACATGATCAATCTCATACATCACATATCATTCATCACATTCTTCTTGGCCATATCACATCACATAGCATACCCTGCAAAAACAAGTTAGACGTCCTCTAATTGTTGTTTGCATGTTTTACGTGGCTGCTATGGGTTTCTAGCAAGAACGTTTCTTACCTACGCAAAACCACAACGTGATATGCCAATTGCTATTTACCCTTCATAAGGACCCTTTTCATCGAATCCGTTCCGACTAAAGTGGGAGAGACTGGCACCCGCTAGCCACCTTATGCACCAAGTGCATGTCAGTCGGTGGAACCTGTCTCACGTAAGAGTACGTGTAAGGTCGGTCCGGGCCGCTTCATCCCACAATACCGTCGAAACAAGATTGGACTAGTAACGGTAAGCATATTGAACAAAATCAACGCCCACAACTACTTTGTGTTCTACTCGTGCAAAGAATCTACGCAATAGACCTAGCTCATGATGCCACTGTTGGGGAACGTAGCAGAAATTCAAAATTTTCCTACGTGTCACCAAGATCTATCTATGGAGAAACCAGCAACGAGGGGAAGGAGAGTGCATCTACATACCCTTGTAGATCGCTAAGCAGAAGCGTTCAAGAGAATGGGGTTGAAGGAGTCGTACTCGTCGTGATCCAAATCACCGGAGATCCTAGTGCCGAACGGACGGCACCTCCGCGTTCAACACACGTACAGCCCGGTGACGTCTCCCATGCCTTGATCCAGCAAGGAGAGAGGGAGAGGTTGAGGAAGACTCCATCCAGCAGCAGCACAACGGCGTGGTGGTGATGGAGGAGCGTGGCAATCCTGCAGGGCTTCGCCAAGCACCGCGGGAGAGGAGGAGTACTTGGGAGAAGGGGAGGGCTGCGCCAGAACTTGGGGTGCGGCTGCCCTCCCACCCCTCCACTATTTATAGGTGGGGGAGAGGGGGACGGCCCCCTTAGATCTCATCTATGGTTGGGGGCGGCGGCCAAAGGGGGAGGAGTGCCTCCCAAGTCAAGTGGAGGCCCTCCCCCTTAGGGTTTCCCCTCTCCCATGCGCATGGGCCTTGGGGGGGCTGGTGCCCCTGGCCCATTAAGGCTTGGGTGCCCCCTTACATCCCATGCTGCTGTATTGGACGTGGTGGAACAATTTCCGGACCTCCGGACCCCTCCAGAATCCTCCGGAACCTTCTGGAAGCTTCCCGGTACAATACCGGAAAAACCCGAACTTTTCCCGGAACCCGAACAACAACTTTCCATATATAAATCTTTACCTCCGGACCATTCCGGAACTCCTCGTGACGTCCGGGATCTCATCTGGGACTCCAAACAACATTCGGTAACCACATACAAGCTTCCTTTATAACCCTAGCGTCATCGAACCTTAAGTGTGTAGACCCTACGGGTTCGGGAACCATGCAGACATGACCGAGACGTTCTCCGGTCAATAACCAACAGCGGGATCTGGATACCCATGTTGGCTCACACATGTTCCATGATGATCTCATCGGATGAACCACGATGTCAAGGACTCAATCAATCCCGTATACAATTCTCTTTGTCTAACGGTATTATACTTGCGCGAGATTCAATCGTCGGTATACCGATACCTTGTTCAATCTCGTTACAGGCAAGTCTCTTTACTCGTTCCGTAACACATCATCCCAGGATCAACTCTTTGACCACATTATGCACATTATGATGATGTCCTACCGAGTGGGCCTAGAGATACCTCTCCGTCACACGGAGTGACAAATCCCAGTCTCAATTCGTGCCAACCCAACAGACACTTTCGAAGATACCTGTAGTGCACCTTTATAGCCACCCAGTTACGTTGTGACGTTTGGTACACCCAAAGCATTCCTACGGTATTCGGGAGTTGCACAATCTCATGGTCTAAGGAAATGATACTTGACATTAGAAAAGCTTTAGCATACGAACTACGATCTTTGTGCTAGGCTTAGGATTGGGTCTTGTCCATCACATCATTCTCCTAATGATGTGATCTCGTTATCAACGACATCCAATGTCCATGGTCAGGAAACCGTAACCATCTATTGATCAACGAGCTAGTCAACTAGAGGCTTACTAGGGACATGGTGTTGTCTATGTACCCACACATGTATCTGAGTTTCCTATCAATACAATTATAGCATGGATAATAAACGATTGTCATGAACAAGGAAATATAATAATAACTAATTTATTATTGCCTCTAGGGCATATTTCCAACAGTTTTGGTACCTTACGTTCCGTTCCGTCGGCTAATGTAGCGCTGGGAGAACTACTGCGATTGTGTCCCGGATCTGCCGGACGAGCACCTCAGTAGAGAAAGCCTAAAACCGACCATCATGATGCAGCGAGATCTGGTCAGCTGTTCGAGAGGTTACAAAATCCTTAAAGATTTATTCTGCATAACGCCACTATAAAATGTAGATTGCGACGGATTGGTCTACCGATCAGGTGCCAATAGAGTCCTTAGTCCGGCCTTCCGGACACTAGGGGCTGCGCCGACCATAGTCGAGTTCCTATGGCTAAGTGAGAGTAGTAAAGCCCTATAGCCCGATTGCCTGGTTCATGGTGAGAAACGCCTCCTTATAAGGACCCAACCATGGGATAAAGAGTGTTCACAAATACCGCGAACACCCCCGTACTCCTCACGTGGGGGTTGAAGCCGACGACTGGCCAACTCTCAGAATTTACATCAAATAAACAGCCGCAAAGGAAGACCGTATGTTCAAAACCAAACAAGCAACATATAACAAAAGTGCCATTATCCCATATTACAAACGTTGGCAAAAATGCCCTCAGGGAAATATAATGTCTTTGGTGCCTTATCCGCCGCCAGGCGGGCACCCTTCATTACACCTTCATAATACAGTTCGGGCTTGCGATGCTCCTTACCCTCTAGTGGCCCCTTAGTTATCAGCTTCTCTGCGTCAAGCTTCCCCCAATGCACTTTTGCATAGGCAAGAGTCATTCGCGCACCTTATATACAGACTGATCGCTTGATAATATCAAGTCAAGGACAGGCACCCACAATCCTCTTGACGAGTCCGAAGAAACTGTTGGGAATTGGCTCTGCAGGCCATAGCCGGATGATCAAATCCTTCATGGCTAGTTCGGCCGCCTGGTGCAGTTTGACCAGCTGCTTCAGCTGATCGATAAAAGGCACCGGATAGTTCGGTGCTAGATACTGCGACCAGAAGTTCCTCCCTGTAGACTCACCCTCCTCGGACCGGTAAAATTGGGCAGCATCTGATATACTACGAGGCAGATCCACAAACGCCCCTGTAAAATCAAGAATTCAGCTTGCCGCTTAGAGTTCTCCGCATTATAACATCATAACGGCCATAGATACAACAGGCCTTACCATCCCCAACTTTCTGGGCCTCCTGCATGCCCCGCACAGCACCTCGGGCTTCTTCCCGAGCATCTTCCGCGACTTGGAGAGCTTGGGCGAGTTCGGATTCTTTCCCTACTATACTCTGCTCCAAGCTCTCGCTTTTCGTCATAGTATCCTGAAGCTTCCGCTCAGCTATGATGACCCTGGCCTCGTGTTTTTCACGCAGAGCCTGTTCGGTGGCAGCCTTCTCTTGGGCATCAGCTGTTGCCTTCTTCAACACCTCATGTTCGGCACTCGCCTCTAGGGCGTATAACACAAATACTTTTCAATAGGCACACTTATTAATTTGTGCCCCACGCAAGACAATGTTCAAACATACCTTGCCTCTCCTCCAATTGCCTCTTCACATGGCCAAGTTCTTCTTCGTCCCGTTTCAGGCTTTCTCTCAGTTCGGACACTTCCGCATTATGAGCGGCCGTCCTCTCTGCAGACACTTGTTTTCAAAAATATGGGTATACATCATTAAAAGTTCCCATTACAGCTGAGAATTTGATCCCCTGCCCGGCTCTCTTATTCCGGACAGTGTATCAGGGGCTACTCCTCATATCATACTAATTCTTTAAAGGTTCCTTAGAAACCATACCTCAAAGGCCTTTATAAGGCCAAGACAGGACTCATTCAGCCCGCTTTCGGCAGCCTGAATCTTTCCAACCACCGCACCCATAAGGGTCCGATGTTCATCAATGATGGGCGCGTTCTTTAACACTGACAATAGACCGCCCGACAGATCAGCGTATGCTGAGGTGACCAGCGGGATAGGCAAACCTCCCTCCATGGAGGATGGTCATTTCCCCGATCCGGAGCCTTAGAGGCCTCCAGAACTTTATCCGGCCCCGGATGTCTTTGAGACGACACCTCGGTGTCGCGCCCAACTTCGGACAAGGAGTCCCTGGCGGCGTCTCGCTCGCCACCGCATTCGAGCTCAACGAATCCTCCGATGAGGATTGTCCAGCGGGAGACCTTGCCGGGCGGTATGAGGTGTCGTGACAGTTAAAATTACTATACCCAAACAACCCTGGATACATAGGCATATTCGGATTTCGGTTACTTACGATTTTCCCAGGGGCTGGGCCTCGGGATCCCACTCCGGGCTGTTATCGGCGGCCAGGGGGATGCCTCTAGAGGGGAACCTCGCCCTCTCTTCGGCGACTCAGCCTCCAGGGACGGGGAAGCCGCACGCTTCTTCCCGCCTGCAGAGCGAGGCTCGTCCTCCTCTGCCTCCTCCTCTTCGTCTTCAGAAGAAGGAGCATCGCTGGAGCCTTCGGATTTGGCATCCGAAGCCCCGTGGCAATGGAGGCCCCTCCAGATCTTCTTACCCTCCTTGGAGGCCTCCTTCTTTGGCGCCTTGTAAGGCGCAGGGACCAACATCTTCGTAAGAAGAGGTCCGGCCGATTCCTCCGGCAGCGGGGCCGGACATTGTATCCGCACCACCCTTTTTACCCATCCCTAAAGCCACAATGGAGCACGGTCAAAATGTCCCCCTCATGATATGCCAGTTGGAGCCCGGAGAGACAGGGCATGGTTATAACTTACCGGGCTTGCAGAATGGGATGATTGATACCCCCGGTCCTCGGAAGAGTCCGGGCATGATTTGCTGGACTTAAAGAGCACCTTCCAGATATCCTCGTGGGAGGAATCGTAGAGCTCCTGGAGGGTCTGGTGCTCGGTTGGGTCAAATTACCATAAAGTACAGGCTCGACGCTGGCAAGGGAGAACAAGGCGGACTAACATCACCTGGACCATGTCAACGAGCTTGACGTCCTTGTCGACCATATTCTGAACACGCGTCAGGAGCAGGGATAGCTCATCAGGCGAGCACCAGTTCGGGCCCTTCTTGGGCTAGGACGTCAGCCGCAGTGGAGCTCCGGACCTGAACTCGGGAGCTGCTGCCCATTTTTCGTCGTGTGGTTCGGTGATATAAAACCACTGCTGCTGCCACTCCTTGACGGAGTCGTTAAAGGTGCCCTTCGGCCAAACAACCTTGGGCATCTTGCTCACCATGGCGCCGCCGCACTCAGCGTGCTCGCCACTCACAACCTTGGGCTTCACATTGAAAATCTTCAGCCACAGGCCGAAGTGAGGCAGGATCCGGAGGAAGGCCTCGCACACAACGATGAACGTCGAGATATTGAGAAAAGAGTTAGGGGAAAGATCGTGAAAGTCAATCCCATAGTAATACATGACTCCCCGAACGAATGGGTGGAGGGGAAACCCGAGCCCGTGGATGAAATGGGGAAGGAACACGACTCTCTCGTGGGGCTCCGGTGTAGGGACGACCTATCCCGCCGATGGGAGACGGTGGCCAATCTTCTTGGCCAAATACCCGGCTTCTCGGAGTCTCTTGATATCCCTCTCCCGGACGGTAGAGGCCATCCATTTGCCTCCTACTCCAGATCCGGACATCTTGGGAACCTCTCTTCGATGGAGAAGAAGAGCGCTTGGGCGTTGGGGCTCGAGCAGAGGGAAGCGAGTTAGCGGAAGGGGAAGGCATGGGTAAAAGAGGAAGATGCCCTATCTCTTTATAAGAGAAGGTAAAGAGCTTTTTGCGCCTCCCCACTTACCTGGTAGAACCCGCTAGTCTCCCACTCACCGCGATTAGCGGTATGGTTGGATTACCCATACCCGTATTGATGAGAATCCTGGGATGTAGGGACACGATCTTCGCTTCAACAAAGATGTGTCGAGGAAACCGCCTCGCAATACGCGATGTGGCTGGTTGTGAAAAACGGTTCGAATAATGACCTAGCTCTAGTGGCATGTCACATCGTCTAAATATTGTCAGCTGAAGTATCATTCTCTCATCGATGGTGTGTGAGGATCATTTTGCAGGTCCGGACATGACCTACGTGTTCGATGATAACCATGGAGTATTTGGAGGAGGAACCCGCCTTGCAATGTCGAAGACAAAACTGTGCGTCGGACTCATCGTCATTGAAGCCTGGTTCAGGGGCTACTGAGGGAGTCCTGGATAAGGGGGTATCCGGACAGCCGGACTATATTCATCGTCCGGACTATAGAAGCGTCAAGATACAAGACTCAAGACTTCGGCTCGTGTCCGGATGGGACTCTCCTTTGCGTGGAAGACAAGCTTGGCGATCCGAATATTATGTTTCCTTCCTTGTAACCGACTCCATGTAAACCCTAGCTCTCCGGCATCTATATAAACCGGAGAGCATGGTCCTTAGAAGGCCGATCACATTTACAATCATACCATCATAGGCTAGCTCTTAGGGTTTAGCCTCTATGATCTCGTGGTAGATCTACTCTTGTATTCCACATATCTTCAATATTAATCAAGCGGGAAGTAGGGTTTTACCTCCATCGAGAGGGCCCGAACCTGGGTAAACATTGTGTCCCTCGCTTCCTGTTACCATCAGCCTAAGGCGCACAGATCGGGACCCCCTACCCGAGATCCGCCGGTTTTGACACCGACACCTCCCGATCCATGTCCCAATGCATTTGTCTAGCGTTGGTGGGCTCAAAGGTGGCTCGCTAAGCTGGTGTGGGCGAGCTGCCCCGGCAAGAGGCTTGCCGGGGCTGCGGAGGCCGCCCCCGGCAAGGGCCTTGCCGGGGAGACCTGCTTCGCCCATCTGCACTTTGTGGCCTTGGTCCTTGATGTTGCTTTGTTTGTCTTGTGCCTTCGGCTTCTCTCCGGCTTCCCTTCCCTGCCCTGTTATGCGCGACCGTGGCGGGTGGCTCTGACTTCCCGTGCACAAGTAAAGGGGTCAAAAGAAGAGCCCCTACTTTTGTACACCGACAGGAGCCCCCGGGCCTGGGCCATACATAAGCGCAGCACATTGTTGGGCCAGGCCCAGAATGGTGCGCGGGCAGTTATGGCAGATTTTTACTGCGGTAACTGTTCCGTCCGCTGCGCTTCCCCATGACCTGCGTTGAACGCCCGACGTGGGGGTTGTGCGCGCGCATGACGGAAGCATGCTGGCGTCATCCCATGGTGGACAGTAAAGAGGCAGCTCGCGTGTCTCTTTGAGACCGCAGGGCCGCTGCTCATTTACTGCCCTCGCTTGGGAACCGTCGCTCCACGCGTCCCACTTCGCCTATACCTTGCGCCATGTTCGCTGCATGCACGATGCAGGGCGAATGATAAGTGCACGGGATGTGGGAAGTCATGCGCGTGCGTGGGTCGATTCCCATGCGCCTTCAATGGAGAGGGGAGGGCGGTCGACGGCCCCGCTTGCTGTCACTTCAACGGGATGGATTGGCCGAGAGGGGGCGGCCGAGCCTCGCCCCCGCCCCTTTATAAAGAGGGGAGCGGGAGGAACGGTGCCTCTCAACCCTTCGCCATCTGCCTCTCCCCATTCCTGCTTCCTCCTTCCTTCTGCCATGGCGAGGGGGCGTGGCGACGCTTCATTGGTGGCGGCGAGGGTCTCGGCTCGACAACGCATTGCCCCTCCCCAAGAGCTCATAGCGGTGGAGCCGGTTGCGAGAGGGAGGGGGAGGGGGCAAGGTCGAGGCCGTTGTGGTACTCGAGAGACAGGAGGACGGGGCGGCAGATTGGCTTCGCCTCCGCCAGCGGCCCCTCCTCCGGTGGAGGGCCACGTCGGGGACAATCCTTGCGAGCTCTTCATCAGGCTGCGCCAGCCGCCGCGCCGTCATCTTCGCCTCCCGACTCCGTTTTCGCGGGAGATGGAGCTGGATCCACCGCAGGCATTGTGGCTGCAGATGAGGGGTTGTGGGAACAGCGGCATATGGGCCGATGTCGAGTTCTCCGCCCCTCACGTCATGTACCTCCGTCGAGGGTGGAAGACCTTCGCCCGCGTCCATAGCTTGATAGAGGGGCTCACTCTCCATTTCAAATTAATGGAGAGTGGCCTCCTATCCATCAAGATATTCGGGCACTTCGGGACTCGCGTAAGGTGCTGCGTGGAGAGCTCCTCCGACGATGAAGATTCCTCCTTGAGCGAGGGTGACGAGGAGGATAGCGGCAGCGATGACGAGGGTAGAGGGCGGCAGGATGACGGGTCCGACTAGGTGTCGGGCGCCGCTCCGGGCGACACCGGCGACCCCATCATCCGTATCGCCGGCTCCTTGAACTTCTCGGGGTCGCCTCCTTGGGCGGCTGGCGTTGGGAGGTTGTGGAAGAGGAAGAGGGCGGGCGGCAAGGCCGTCAAGTCGGAGTATGCGGGCACCGATGCCTTCGTAGCGTATTGATAGTCCTGCCGCCTCGTCTTCCAGATATTCTACCGTCATCATCATCACCAGCCTCCCTTCGGGGTGGCCACCGGGATGTTCTCCTGGCGCCTTCTGCTGCTCGTACTTCGCCTAGGCACCCCTTTTGCCCTTTTGCCTTCTTGTTCCATTTCTTGAGGAGAGGTACAAGAAAGGGATTACGGGCACCTTATCTCTTTTTAATCTTGTAAGCCTTCGAGCCTTTGTTAGATTTAGAACTTGTAATCCCCCTGCTAATATTTTTCATTTCGTATGAACTGTACCTGTACGGGATGTTTTTAATGAAAAAGGGATGTTTGTCGGGTTGTTCATTCGCGGGGGAAACCCACGACAAGGAATGAACCCTTGTTACTATCTAAGGTAAACGTTTTTCGCCTGGCAACAGGCCTCGCCGTTCACCCATCTCGCTCGACCTTTCTCACGCTCTTGGCGGAGGCAGGGATGAGATGAGTTTGGGCTTCATGTTCTATCCCCTTGCTGCCGCGACTACGACCAACTTCGGACCTAGGAGATAATCCTTGGGTTCGGAAAGAGGGGAGCACGGTAGCTTGGATATAAAACGCGGTTTCACATACCCCAGTTCATAATGAAATGCATGATAGAGGATAAAAGACTTATCTGGACCTGCAGCCCGCGGCAACCTTGGCTTGCCGTGGACGAATCCTTGTATTTGCAGCCCCCGGCAACCTTGGCTTGCCGGGGTCGGGGCACCGGTCCGTTCCTTTCTTCCAAACAGCTCGGCAGAAATACTTACGTGTCCTGGGAACCAAAAAGGACAGGGAAGAAAAAGAGAGATGCATACTCGAACTCTAAGCTAGGGGTTAGCCGCTGCCAAGCACTATCAACCCTAACCGAGGAGGAGACTCGACCTAGCATGCATGCTATAACTTAGGGCACCAGCGCTTCGTTTATTTACGCTTAGGGTCTGCGCCTGGCTTTGTACAAAGGGTTACATGCCTTGCCGGCAAGGCTTGTACAAAAGGGTGGCTTGCCGGGAGGCCCGGCAACCGCGCCTTATGGGTAAAACTTGTAGAGATGCTCGATGTTCCAGGAGTTGCTCACTGGAGTGGCATCTTCGGTCTCCAGCCGGACTGCGCCGGGCCTGGTGACTCGTGTTACCCGATAAGGGCCCTCCCACTTAGGCATCAACTTGTTGGAATTCTTGGCCGACTGAACATGCCGAAGAACAAGGTCGCCTTCCTCAAAGCTCCGGGCATGAACCTTGCGGCTATGGTAGCGGCGCAAGGCTTGCTGGTAGCATGCTGCTCTCACAGCCGCCTGGAGACAATCTTCCTCAAGGAGCGTTGCGTCATCTTGCCGCAATCGCTCTTGCTCAAGCTCATCATAAGCAAGCACTCAAGGTGACCCATATATGAGTTCCATGGGGAGAACTGCTTCTGCCCCATAGACCGGGGCAAAGGGTGTCTGGCGGTGGCTCAATTTGGTGTCGTTCTGATCGACCAAAGAACCACCGACAACTCATCAATCCAGCGTCTTCCACTTTTGTGCAGCCTGTCAAAAGTCTTCGTTCTTAAGCCTCGCAGGACTTCAGCATTTGCTCTCTCCGCCTGGCCATTGCTCCATGGATGTGCCACGGAGGCAAAACAGACCCTGCTGCCGAGATCCTCAATGTATTGCATGAAGGCGTGGCTTGTGAACAGTGTGCCATTGTCGGTGATGATCCTGTTGGGTATCCCAAAACGGCACACTAGTCCCTTGAAGAACTTGATGGCTGACTGCGTTGTCACCTTCCTCACTGCTTCCACCTCTGGCCACTTTGTGAACTTGTCGATTGCAACATACAAGTACTCAAAGCCCCCGACAGCGTGGGGGAAGGGGCCCAATATGTTGAGCCCCCAGACCGAGAAGGGCCAGGAGAGAGGGATGGTTTGAAGGGCTTAGGCTAGTTGATGAAGCTTCTTTGAATGGAACTGGCACGCTTCACACTTGGTTACTAGTGCCGTCGCATCCTGGAGGGCGGTGGGCCAGATGAAGCCTTGCCGAAAAGCCTTGCCGGCAAGGGCCCTTGACCCTATGTGGGAGCCACATATGCCTACCAACAGCTTTAGTCCTTCCTCCCGGGAGATGCACTTCAATTTCACCCCATTCGGTCTTTTTCTATACAATACGTTATCAACAAATTGGTACAGAGCAGACCGGCGGGCTACTCTTTCTGCCTCTTCCTGCTCCTCAGGAAGCTCTCCTTTTTGGAGGAATCGGACGGCGTGCTGCGCCCATGTCGGAGCCTGTGGCTCGACGACAAGGATCAAAGGCATCTCTTCTGCCACGGGAGCGGACGTCTCTACGGCCATGACCTGAGGTCCTACCAGAGTCGATCGTCCCGCGGCAGGATTGGCATCCACGGCAACATCTTTGCCGGCGGCTCCGGGGAGCTCGGTGGGGAAGTACTTGCCGGAGCCTAGCTTCCTCCGCTTGTTCTGCCCGGTTGACGGCTCAACGGATGGCTGAGTTAACTGAAGCACGAAAGTACCTGGTTCCACAGGTAGCTTGAGGGCAGCGCGCTTTGACAGGTAGTCGGCGATGTCGTTCTCCGTTCGAGGGACATGCTCCGCTTGTATACCATCAAAGCGCTCCTCCAGTTTCCTCACCTCATCTATGTAAGCTTCCATCAACGGGCTTTGATAATCTTTGTTGACCTGCCTGACGACGAGTTGTGAGTCGCCCCTGACGATGAGATTTTTGACTCCGAGGTCCGCTGCGATCCTGAGACCGGCAAGCAAACCCTCCTACTCGGCGGTGTTATTGGTCGACATCTCCTGGGAAAGTGCATTTGGATGACGTACTTGAGGTGCTCTCCGGTGGGTGCGACAAGCAGTACACCAGCACCGGTGCCTTGCAGCGAAAAGGCCCCATCAAAGTACATGATCCAGTTGCAGCTCGTTTCCTTGCCGGGGAGAGTGGTCTGCTGTACCACTTCGTCGGGCGTCGAGGTCCATTCTGCAATAAACTCCGCCAAGACTCTGCTCTGAATCGTCGAGGTACTTTCAAATTTTAGACCAAACTTTACAGCTCCAGGGCCCATTCCACGATCCTTTCTATTGCATCTGGGTTATGCAGTATCCGTTGCAACGGAAGGCGAGTAACCACGGTGATCTCGTGCGCTTGGAAGTAGTGGTGCAGCTTCCTCGAGGCCATAAGGAGGCCGAAGAGCAATTTTTGCACACCTGAGTACCTCGACCTAGCTCCCTGCAAGAGGGACCTGACGAAGTAAACCGGGTGCTGCACCATCTTCTTCCTTTGCGCCACTTCACCTCGCTGTGCGGATCCTGCCGTACTGGCGTCAGTCTTGCCGGGACCGAGCCCAACCGGGGACTCAGTCTTGCCGGGACCGAGCCCTGCCGGGGAGAGTTCTGGCTCGCCAACTATTGACTCTGCCGCTGCTGCTGTCTCCTTGTCGACCTCTCTCTGCACCACCAATGCGGCGCTAACCACTTGGTTTGTTGCCGCTAGATATAGCAGCAACGGTTCTTGTGATTTGGGCGCAACCAGCACTGGGGCAGAGGAGAGGTACTTATTCAAGTCTTGCAATGCCGCCTCGACCTCTGGGGTCCACTCCACTGGGCCCGTCTTCTTTAAGATCTTGAAAAAGGGGAGGGCACGCTCCGTGGATTTGGAGATGAATCTGCTCATGGCAACAACGCAGCCAGTGAGCCGACGCACGTCCTTGATCCGGTTGGGTGCCTTAATCTGCTCGATGGCCCTAATCTCGTCTGGGTTTGCCTCAATCCCGCGCTGCGACACAAAGAACCCGAGAAGCTTGCCGGACGGGACACCGAAGACACACTTCTCAGGGTTCAATTTGAGTTTGATCTTGCGCAGGTTTCCGAATGTTTCCTCCAGATCTTGCACAAGTGTTGCTTTGTCCTTGGTTTTGACCACTATATCATCCATATAAGCTTCCATATTTCTATGTAGTTGGGGTTCAAAACCAATTTGGACTGCTCTTGCAAAGGTTGAGCCAGCACTCTTCAACCCGAACGGCATCCGTAAAAAGCAATACGTACCACATGGGGTGATGAATGTTGTCTTTTCCTCGTCTTCTTTTGTCATGAAGATCTGGTGGTATCCTGAGTAGGCGTCAAGGAATGATAACAGGTCACACCCAGCCGTGGAGTCAACAATCTGGTTGATACACGGTAACGGGAAGGGATCCTTTGGACAAGCCTTATTGATGTTCGTGTAATCAATACACAGCCTCCACTTCCCGTTTGCCTTGCGCACCACTATCGGATTGGCCAACCATGTCGGATGGAGTACTCCTCTTACCAAGCCTGCCGCCTCTAGCTTCCTGATTTCCTCTGTGATGAACTCTTGCCTCTCCGGAGCTTGCTTCCTGACCTTCTGCTTGACGGGCCGCGCATGAGGACAAACAGCAAGATGGTGCTCAATCACTTTCCTGGGAACACCGGGGATGTCGGAGGCTTGCCACGTAAACACATCGACATTCGCCCGCAAGAAAGTGACGAGCTCACTTTCCTATTTGCTGTCGAGGGTGGAGCTTATGGTAAAAGCCCCACCCGTGCCGTCCTCCTTGATGGGCACCTTCTTAGTCTCTAGTGGTGCGGCTATGGACTTCTTGCTCTTGCCGGTGGAGCTCTTTGGCACGTCCTCAATGGGAGCGCAACACCCTGAAGAGGTGTGCTTGCCGGAGTGGGTGCGAGGGGTCTCGCCAGTCTTCTTCCCTCTTGGAGCTCCGTCGGCAGGAGCAGGTGCCTTAGCGGCAGCTGCTGCAACTACTTCCCGGTAGAGTTGGTCGGCGCAAATCAGCGCATCCTTCTTGTCGGAGGGGACGGTGATGATGTTCATCGGCCCAGGCATCTTCAACATGTTGTAGGCGTAGTGTGAACCCGCCATGAACTTGGCTAGTGTCGGGCGACCGAGGATCCCATTGTAAGGCAAGGGGATCTCGCCTACATCAAAAACAATCCTTTTCGTCCTATGGTTCAGCTGCCTCCGAATGTCACGGGCAGCGTGACCTTTCCCTTTGGCTGGCTCCTCCCCGGGTTAACCCCTTGGAACGTGCCCGTCTCCTCGAGGTCTCCATCAGGGATCTGCAGCCTTTTAACCACAATAGGCAAGATCAAGTTCAGGCCGGCCCCGCCGCCAACCAACATCTTTGTCACCTTGAGGTTGCGGATTGTTGGTGAAACCAACAATGGCAAGCACCCGACCGCAGTAGTGCGGTCAGGGTGGTCCTCGGTGTCGAAGATGATGGGCGTGCTGGACCATTTCAGCGGCTTCCGTGCTCGAACGATGGCTCCACCGCCGTGATCTCACGCGCCCACTGCTTGAGTTGGCGGTGGGACGTATGCAGCGAGGCGCCACCATCGACGCACATGGCCTCTGTGGCTTTCTAAAACTCGTGGTCGCCGGACTCGTCGTCCTCGTCATGATCATCGTCTTCCTGCTTCTTGTCGCGGCCCCGGACGGGCCTCTGCTCCTGATTATCCTTGCCGCGGTGGCCTCCTTGGCCGCCACATTTCTTGCCGGATCCCTCGGCACCATCTTGGCCTTTCTCCTTGTCCCGCCACTCATACTCGGCTTTCTGCTTCTCAGCGAGCAGCTCTACTTGCCGGCAGCTTTGGAGGTCATGGCCCTTGGTGCGGTGGATCTTGCAGTACTACTTGTCGAAGCCTCCTGGCTTGTCGGCAGCTGCAAAGGCCTGGCAAGCGACACACCCGGCAACCTCCTTGCCGGGGTCGCTCGCCTTGGTCTCCTTGGTGGCACCGGTGTCGTTGGATCCCTCGACGGCAAGCACGGCCTTGCCCTTGCGCTTCCCGTTATGGTGTCGGCCCTTCTTCGCTGGGGTGGCGGTGTCGCCAGTGGAGTCGGTTTCCGCGCTGGCATCTTCGCCGGGGTACTTCCTCCCCTCTTCAGCGCGAGTGCATCGATCGGCCAGGACATAAAGCTTGGCCACATCCTTGACCTTGTTCATCGCCAGCTCTTCGTGCATCTTGCGGTTGCACACATTCTGGTGGAATGCACTGATCACGGCGGCAGGATGAACATCGGGGACGTTGTACTGCACCCGGCTGAACCTTTGGATGTACTTGCGCAAGTTTTCTCCTTCCTTCTGGGGGATGATGTATAAATCACTCGCCTGGCCATGAGCTTGGTGACCTTCGGTAAAGGCGCCAACAAACTCATGGCACAGATCCGCCCAAGAAGAGATGGAATCCATCGGCAAGTGCATCAACCATGACATAACATTAGGCTTGAGTGCCAACGGGAAGTAGTTGGCAAGCACCTTATTGTCACGGGCCCCATCAGCTTGCATCGCGATGGTGTAGATGCTGAGGAACTCTGACGGGTGACTCTTTTCGTTGTACTTCTCGCCAACGTCGGGCTTGAATGTGCGGTGGGAGGGCCACTGGAACTGCCGCAGCTCACGGGTGAAAGCCGGACAACTGACCTCGTAGGGTAGGCCACCGTAGCCTCCCGGCGCTGGGTGGTCCGTGGCGGGCCCTGCCCGCCTGTCCGACTGGTGGCGCGCGTCATGTCGGCGCTCGATGGTAGTTCGAGCATCCTCATGAACCCGCTCCCGAAGGACTTGACGCTGATCGCGGTTGGTTCGCGGGTCGGACGACGCGATGGAGATATCATCACGAGCGTCGTCGCGACAGACCGACGCCCAGGGTGGCCGGGATGGAGGAGGGGAGTGCACTGTGGCCGCATCGCCTCTGGCATGGCCTCCACTGGCATGCGGTGGCCCGGCAGAGCGACGGCCTACGGGTCCCGCCGGCCGCAACTCATCGTTGTTGGTGATGCCGACGAGGCTCTGGATGGTGGCCCTCCATTCGTCGAGCTTCTCCGCGGCGGGAGGAAAATCGAGGAGCAGCTGCGCGCGTGCTAGGGCTTCCGCTGGCGTGGGTGGCGGCAAAAACTGGGTGGACCGCGATGCGCCTCGACTTCTAACCACGTTAAAAGGAGCCGCGTCACGGTCCCGCAGTCGTTCGCCACCTCCGTCAGCACCTCGGCGCGCACGCTGGCCCTCCTCATCATGTGATGGGCGCACGGGACTCTTCCCAGGGCGGCGCGCAGGGTCACCGGCAGGGTGACGCTGCTCATCACGCACAACCTGAGAAGAGCGCGTCGTGGGCGCCGGTGTTGGTGTCTTGGAGGTCACCGTGCCACCGTATGGCGGGATGGCGGCGCCCCTGGAGGGCCCCGCGCCGCCTGCGGGGGGCCCGACTCCGTCTCTGGAGCCTGCGACTGGTGGCTCGTCGCCTGGCGCGCGAACAACGCCACTCGCCAAGCCTGGACCGCCAGGGTGATGTGGATGTTCGCGGGCCACGCCACGGGTTCTCTCCATGACTGGCCCGCTACTAGTCTACACCGGTACTGGCAATTCGGTCCCGGACGAACCGATCGCCGTGGTCGTCTTCTTCTTAGGAGCCATGGCAATGAGGAACAGCTAGGTCAATTGGTAGACTAGATTCTCACAATTGCGCACCCCCTACCTGGCGCGCCAAAGATGCCGGTGGGAAACGACACCTATGGGATCACTGGAATCCCTACTACGGTTGCGGGGCGCGGGATCGTGAGAAGAGCGGGACTAGCAGACAGCACAAAGGGGGATTTACCCAGGTTCGGGCCGCAAAGATGCGTAAAACCCTATGATCCTGCTTTGGTGGATGTATTTAGTGTTCTTGAGCTCTTGAACTAGCTCTGGGTGCTGCTAGGTTCCAAAGATCTCAATCCTTCTCCAGTGCGCTATGGGCCTCCTTTTATAGGCGAAAGGGGCTGCCACAGTGGCACACAAGAGGTGGAAAGTGCTACAGCGCTGTGAGCTTATCGCTGGTATTACAGGACAAAGTGCATTTAATGCGAGGCTTAGGTGCCCCTTCACTTTATCGGGGATGAGAGCGAGGCCCGTCCCTTCCGTCGCCGCTCCTCCTTGCTTTGACACTCGCCCTGGCCAGCGATGCATGTGGTGCCATGTAGGCAGGCAGGCAGCTGAGGTGGCGCGGTGGTGGAGCCTCCACAAAGGGCGGCATGTTGCCACGCAGGTGCCTGCCCAGCTGGTTGGGTCGGCAGCTGCATGCGAACGGCGGCGGAGACTTCGCTGACGTGGACCTGGCAGTGGCCCTGCTGGTGCGCTTGGCGAGGGCCTTGCCAGGTGGCCCGGCAAGGGTCTTGCCGCGGCACGCCGTCATCCCCGGCAAGGACCTTGCCGGGGGTCTCGTGGGCTTCCTTGGTAAGAACCCTGCCGAGGATTGTTGCCTTCCTATCCTCATTTGATCTTGACTATTCTTTGTCTTCACAAAGATCTGCATGCCACCACGGAGGTGCCTCCCAAGCCCTGTCCCAATGCGTTTGTCTAGCGTTGGTGGGCTCAAAGGTGGCTCACTCAGCTGGTGTGGGCGAGCTGCCCCGGCAAGAGGCTTGTCGGGGCTGCGGAAGCCGCCCCCGGCAAGGGCCTTGCCGGGGAGACCTGCTTCGCCCATCTGCACTTTGTGGCCTTGGCCCTTGATGTTGCTTTGTTTGTCTTGTGCCTTCGGCTTCTCTCCAGCTTCCCTTCCCTACCCTGTTATGCGCGGCCGTGGCGGGTGGCTCTGACTGCCCGTGCACAAGTAAAGGGGTCAAAAGCAGAGCCCCTACTTTTGTACACCGACAGCTGGGATATCTGTGATCAACGTCTGACATGTAGGAGCACATAAAATATAGTCCAACGCTACCGAGCCCGTCCTGTCTGTATCACACGCCTCCTCCACGAACCCGTCAAGATTCAGACATCTCCAGACTTCAGCTGCCCTAGAACAAATGAAGAGAGCGTGCATAATGTCTTCGCATCCACCCACACACATAGGGCAGCTATCAGACGTATCGATATGGCGATTTGCCAACACCCCATAACATGGTATGAAACCGTGTAAAACCTTCCAGGCATGGATCTTAATCTTTGCTGGGGCGGGCGATGTCCAGAGCTTCTTCCACACCGGGTAGCGCTGGGACGGCTCCTTTAATCCATCTCTTGTTTGAAAGAAGCGAGCTCTTGCAACATGTGAGACATAACTTTCATTTAGACGTTCTGCTTACACAATATGACAAGCGAATTTCCCTTCAGGGTGCATGCCTGGAACAGAAATGTTCCGTGGAAAGCTTATCTAGTGTCAATGAGTCGATCAACACTTAGCCGAGTATCAAATGATACTTGAGGCACACCAATCAACAGGGTTACACTTTGCTCGTTAGGAGAGTGGCAAAATCGGTTAAAAACATCGTCGTTCGACTCTGTCAAGTATACGCTGGCACGTTAAATGGTGGTTGTATACACATGTTTTTCATGATTGCCGACGAAAGACGAATATTAGCCCCCTCCCTCCAACATAAATTTTCCAACCTGCCCCTTTCATATGTTTGTTGGCGCCTTTCGCCAGTCCTGACCCTCCTCACCGTTGAGGCCATGTTATTTTCTGTTTGTTATGCACAAAGAGAATTTAAAAATAAGTTAGAGGTCTAGGGGGGTGGTTTTTGATAAAGAGTGAACTTTATTAGCTCGAAACGGAGCATCAAGAGGATATAAACACAATGAACATGCCCGGCTTCTGCATAGCTAGGAGGCATACAACCAACGCTAACGCGCACACACACAAGAACACATCAGCAAATAGCAAATTCATACAAGACCAAGCTATGTGTAGGCGATCAAATCCACTGTCGGCAACTACATCAATGACCATATCCGCACCAATCATTTCTTTTTTTGCGAAAAAACGCACCAACCATCTCATGACACCCAAAAAAGGTCCACCAATGTAGAGTCCTAGAATGATGTTTAGAGAGGCAAATTTAGAAGAGATGGTTGAAGTTGCTCTAAGAAAGCGTCGAGGGTATTTTCTTCCCCCAAACACCACTAGACACTCTGCCATTACATCACTAGATATCTTGCAGATACTAGATCATACCTACAGTACATCTTACTGAACAAACATCATACCATATCTAACTCAACCGGTCAAACCAAACGGAAGAGCGATTTGTGGAGTGGCACGCCGACCTCGTCCCCGGATGCCGCGTGCCTGCTCTGCCCGTTGCCCTGCCTGGCGCAATATTCAGTTAGTTAGGCGCCCACATTATTCCAGGATGCAGCTGACCCTTCCGCCCAAACCTGGATCATCCCTGTAGAAACTTCCCAGAGCCAGGTATGTAAAAATATCTAGGCGAATATCTAGTGTAAGCATGTGTGTCTATCTATCTATTTATCTATCTTGGCGCTGATGTAACCCGGCGGATTTGGACGAGCGTCATGGACAATAACCAACTGCACCGTGCGCCCAACCGATGGTGCTTTCCTGCCAACAACCTTGGCCAGCTCCTCTAGCTGCAGCTGCCGGACGGCGTGCGCGGCCGCCCAACTGCACAGTCGCCCCTGCCTGCCACTTGGCCGATGGGCTCACGAAAAGCTGGCCAGACCAGCTGTTTCTGCAATGCAATGGAGCTGATCGGAGGTTCACACACGTACGTACCTCTGCTGCTTGCCACATTTGTCAGCAATTGCCAAGGATCGCCACGGGATCACGGGGCCCTTTTTCCGCTCGCCGTTGCTTCCAGTTTGAGCAACGCGTGCACGATCCATCCATCGGGTAGATGGGGTGCGGTTGAATTGGGTTTCTGAGTTGTCGGCAGTGGAAACGGATGAGACGCCGTCGTTTTCATGCGCTCGCTCCGGTGGGTCGACCAGCACATCGGTTTCAACTCCAACGGTTGCTGGAAGGCGGGTGCATTTCCAGTGATGGATGGGGCTTGTGGTACGTTCTGCTCATCTGCTCAACGCCGTGATAGCCCAGGTGATCTTGTGGTGCACGTTGTGATCTGATCTGACATGGTGTAAAAATGCGAAAGTAACAGAGGAAAACGAAGCGAGAAATAGAGCAAATTTGGCATCTTCAACGACTTTACTGGCAGTATTTCTTTTTCACCGCTATCAACACTAACTACAGCCGGATCGCTAGCGATCGAATCCGACGAATGTACATCTTCCTGCTGCTGATTCACTAAAGCTTCATCGGCTACTCCTACATTATGCACAACGAGCTCGCCGCCGACGTCGAAAGCCTCGGCGTCAAACTCTGCTTCCAGCAGTAACGACGATTCTTCGTCCCGGAAGCCTTCGTCGTAATCGTACGCCGTCTCTTCAGGCGGCGCCGCGGCCACCGGCACGGCAGCACCAACGACTCCAGCTTCTTCTACTCCTGATTCTGCTTCTACTCTTTCATCATCCCAAATATATACATTGGCCTCCTCAGCCGGCGCGGCCGCCGGCGAATCGGGAGCTTCACTGCAGGACTGCTCGGCCGGCGTCTCAGATTGGCAGCTCAATACATCGATCCAGCCGTCGTCGGACTCCCAGTCCGGCAAGACCGAGCAGAAGGCCGCCAATGCCTTCATCCTCTCGGCCGTGTCATCATCGGGCACGTTCTCATCCTCGTCGGCGTCAGATTCCCACATTGCAGCGTCCAATGTGCTCTTGGGGGAGACCCACTTGCCCTTCAGCTCAGCCGACTCGACGTCGGCGCCACAGCCGGCGAACGCCAAGAACGGGTGCTCCAGCAGCTGCTCCGCGGTCCACCGCTCGCCGGCGCACCGCCTGAGGCACTTGTCAAGGAAGTCCTTGGCCTCCGACGACAGGCGCTCGGGCGCCTCCGGCACGGCGTCCGTGTACCCGATGAGGCGCACCGCCGCGACCACGTCGTCCATGTGGCTCCAGGGGGCGCGGCCGGTGGCCATCTCGATGACGGTGCAGCCCAGGGCCCAGACGTCGGCGGCCGGGCCCTGCTCCTCCCCTCGCACCACCTCAGGCGCCATGAACGCCGGCGTGCCCCCAATCGGCCCCGCCGAGCCCACGCTCCGGGCGCACCCGAAGTCCGCGAGCTTGGCCCAGCCGTCGGCGCCGATGACCACGTTCCGGCCCTTGACGTCGCCGTGGACCATGGACTCCCCGTGGAGGTACGCGAGGCCCCTGGCCACGTCGGCCGCGTAGGCGCGGACGGCGCCTTCCTCGAGGCAGCCGCCGTTGCGCTCGACCTCGTCGGCGAGCGAGCCGCCGGGCGCGAACTCGAGGAAGAGCTGGTACTCCCCGCCGGCCGCGGCGCGGGAGCCGAGGCAGGGGAGCACGTAGGGCGAGCAGAGGGAGGCCAGGATGCCGCCCTCCCGCCGCAGCAGCGCCTGCGCGTCGGCGGCTCCGGCCGACTTGACCGCGAGCAGCTCGTCGCCGTCGCCGGCCGCGAAGAGCGACACGACGGCGCCGGACGCGCCCCGGCCGAGCGTGCGGACGCGCGTCAGCCGCCGCCGGCCGCTGGTGCCCGGCGCGTCCTCCGCCATCGTCCGCAGCCCTTCCTCCCTCATCCCCCGCCGCGTTTTCTTGGAGGATTGGGCCGGTCTCGCTCGGAAGCCGACGATGAATGTCGAAGTCTGTGCGCGCGCGCGCGCTGATCGATGCCTGGATACGAATGTGTTGCTGTTGCGGGATGGGGGATGGAGGATTCGTATTTATGGCGCGCGGGGGAGTGCCAATGCCAAGTTCGGCGCGAGATCTTGCGTGCGGGGCTGGTTGCCGATGGCGGGAAAAGCACGTGAGGATTTCGCCATGGCGCGCGGGGCCGGGGTTTTCCTCGTGCCGGGAGGGGGGGCCCTGACCTGTGGGCCTCTCGTGGTGGGTCCCGCCTCTGGGAATGTGCTGACCGGTGGAGGACTTCGGCCACGTGGAACGGCCGGCGACGCGAGTGGAAAACGGGGTCAACGAGTCAAACGGGAAGGGAGGGACCCTTTTCTCCTTTTTCTTTTTTCTTTTTCTTTTCCGTTTTCTTTTTCTGAGAGAATATAGGAAGGAAAGGGACTATTTGCTTGTGTGGATTTGCGAAGGGAGCTCTGTGAATTCTTGGGTGAGCCTAAAAGGGCAGGAGTGGCTAAAATAAGCACATTATGAAATATAAGCAATATGGGGTGCCTATTTTTTGGACTTCCCTCTCTCTCTCTCTCCTCCTCGCGCGACACGCATGTGCAATGACCCCGGACGCATGACAAAACTCCGACTTCCCTTTGACTTTTTTTTCCTTTTCGGTGTGCGGCTCTCTTCCTCCCGTTTTCATCCATGCCCCGACATAGCTCTTTTCATTTTTGTAGAGACGACTCGCATTGCTTTCACCACACTCTATTGCTTTCCTATTGAGAGACATCGTTCCTCGCTGGTCGGGATGAGTTGGAAAGTTTGAACTTTCAAGATAAAAAGTTGAAATCCTCGAGGGTCGTCTTTTGAAGTTTTGAAAGTAGAGCTATTTAAAATGAAAACTCATATATACAAGCTTGGAGGAGGGAAGAGGCATCCATGGTTTATTGCAAAAAATATGAATATCAAATGTTTTTTATTAGAAAAATCTCAAATGTGTGGTTGAGCAATATTTGGTTCAAAACATACAGAAGTCCAGTACCACGCTTCAAGGGGCAGAAGCCTACCCTCGAACAAATCAAATTTGCTACTACTACCAATCTTGCTCCAACCCGTTAGCTCACATCCCATGTCCTATGCCAGTTGCAACCCATGACTATGGATGGCAATGGGTGGGGTATGATGCGGGTACAATAATTCATACACATACCCATGTTTCTCATGAGCGTAAAATCATACTCATCGGATAAATATCCATGACACGATCATACCCTATGGGTATTTGTACCCGATGAGTACCCACGGGGCTGCTCAACACAACGTCGATGAGTAGTGGCGTAATTGTTAATCCATTGTGTGGTGAAGACTCCAGACACCGAGAGGTTTCTATGGTCGGGGAATTGGTTGTTTGGAGGAGGATGGGGGTGAGAAATGGAGCTGATTACATAGAAAGACTAGGTAGCCTAGTGTTTATTACACATGTGACCCATCGGTAAGAAAAACGGGTAGGGTCTGTGCGTACCCATGGAGACAAAATCATACCCATGTCCTACATACGACTACTTGGGTAAGGTTTGCACACTGCCCATGGGCACGAAAATGTGCCCATACCCTACCCATCAGTGGCGGAGCTATGTGCAAGTCTGGGGGGCTGTGCCCCCCCCCCCCCCCCAACTTTGGACCTAACTATGAAGAATTTTTTGAAGAAGGGCTTAGATGAGGATTTTTTTTAGCAGTTTACACCCTCAAACACCCATGATTTAGCCTTGGCCCCCCCAGCCATTCCTAGCTAGCTCCGCCAGTGCTACCCATGCAGGTCGGGTGCGCATGGGCATCCATGCCCATGGGTAAAATTGCCATCCTTACCCACGACCTTTTTCGTCCAACATGCATAACTGCCAGCAGCGAGCAGCGGACGCGAGGCTCAAAGCCTCTAAGAGCATGTAGAGATGCGGAAATGTTGCCTCCTTACTAAAAAGGAATAGAATCAAGTTATTTTTACCAAAGAAGTCCCGCTCTGACGGCCCGACGAGTCATCTACTAAAAAGGACCCTCCCCGCTGTGCGCCCCTCCTTGAACAGAGCACAGACAATAGGGCCAACTATTGATCTTACTTTCCTTCAATAAATAGTTTGGATTGGATAAACAATCGTACTTTCATTCCAATCATAAAAAAGGAAAAGATCAACGGAGAAAACCCTTCCAGCAAAACTAGTAACCGAGAATGGGTGCAGCCCACCCCATCTAAAGTAGCCTGGAATTCGTTCCTCTACAATCCAGAGCAGTACAAACATGTATCGCGATCTGGACGGACAAAGAATGTCGGAGCACGGTAATCCCGACGAGTAGGATCCAGAGAAACTCATGCAGAAGTACTGCCTCCTTGATTGGATCGCACATGTCAAATGGCTTTTCAGAGACCTAAAAAGACGAAGCCCCTCTCCTCCCTCTGTAACTAGAGAGGTAGGCAAACCTGAGTTTAGAGCCACCTCAATTCGAGATGTCGGAACACCAACCGGATCGGAAACCTCATCAAATTCGGCCCCTCAAATGCCCGTGGGCACTGACAGTACACTTCTCAAATTGTTCCTCCACATCCATGTATCTCATATTCGATACCTTATCCATACTAAAGCATCCAATGTGAATAAAACTTCATTGTGGTCGTCCTCGTCAGGCTCCACCATCAACCCGCGGAGGCGTCGCACGGATTACTCCCCTGCGTCCCTCTCCCATGTCCGTTGCGTGTCTGTGCGGGCCGACGGGGCGGGCACTGGCACCACTGTTGCCCCACTGAGCTCGACATGTCAACGATTTCGTTTGAATCAGAGAGGGGAGAGAGGGGGACGGAGCGAAAGAGGAAAGTAGAGTGAGCTAGAGCTCGAATAGGGGATGGATTGGGGTTTTTTGTGGGGAGAGCATGGGGTCGGTGGTGGGCCGGGATGACGAGACGGACGCTCCCGGGCCTTTCCCATATCCGCCCTACATTTGGACAGGATATGAGAGGTGACGTATAGCTTGGGCATTTGAGGCCGATTCGAGGTGGGTCGATGTTTCATCTTTTTTTTCGGTTACTGACCGATCCGCCCGGGCGTTTGGGACCGGTTTTTTCGGCTCGGATGTAGATACCCTAGCCGTAGCGAGCGAGGGAAGCATCCTACTTCCGGCGAGGTGGTGAGCCGGAGACAAAAATTGGCCTCGACGATGGATCGGATTGAGGCTAGTAGTCAACAGTGCATCGCACAACAACTCATCCTCTTGCATGGTGAAGCTTTGTACGCTACCTCTCTTCTTTGAATTGTCGTCGAAACCATCCGGATCATCCTCCTCGTCGTCGTTATCATCGTCCTCCTCCTCCTCCTGCCCGGCGGCCCAATCCTGTTGTTGTGTGTCCGTGCCCAGCTAGGTGTAGTCCTGGTGCGTGTCCGGCTGGGTATATGTGCCGGACTGGGTGTACTATTCCATGCCTGGCTGGTTGTAGGTGTCGTACTAGGTGGGCTCCGAATTATCCACCTTCCTGTCCTCATAGGAACCTTCCCGTCTGCCTCCCTCGTGGATGATCTCATACATCTCCCTGTCTGCGTCATCGTACGCCAGATTTCCCGCTTTAGGGGCATACCAGCGAACATCGTGCGGGTACCCATCTGCTCCACACCCGCCACCCGCGTCCGGCCAAGCGGCGGCAATGAACACTTAGAGAAAAGCAGTGATGCCATGTTGACGTCGATGATGAACGGCACGGCGGCGGATGCCGGGGACTGCCTACCCAGCTGCTTGGCGGCGTAGTAGTACGGAGCTTTGTAATGCTCCGGCCATGGCGGCGTCTGCATGGTCGGTGAGGCCTCGTGGCTCGGGCCCCGACCTCCACCACATCCGCGACCTGTACGCCCAACCCCTTGTCAGCCACCAGCACGTCCTCTGTCGGCTTTCTGCTGCATGAGCTTTTCCTTCTTTGTGGCCTTCGCTTTGACGCGGTGATTTTGCCATGCTGTCGAGTTGATCTTTCAGGCGAGCATGATGCTCGGATCGTCCACGACCTCTGTCTTCGCCGGGTCTCCTCTGGGTCCATGGTTTGACGGCGGGGGGGGGGGGGGGGGAATGGAGAAAGGCGCGGGAATTTGGCGGAGAGTGGTGGAATGAAAAAAAGAAGAGTGGGAGATTTTGCCGCGGAAACACTATGGCCAGCTACAAAAGCGCAAGCTCCGGTCGTTTTTTCGTGGGCGGGGGTTGTCAGAATCCTACTGGCTCGTGTCTGGATTCCAGCAAAGCCCTCCTCCCCCCCCCCCCCCCCCCCCCTCCCCGCTAGTTTGTTGCGACTTTGCGGGAAAATTGTGCTCCAGACTACAAAGCGGAGCGATGGGGTCAGCGTTGGATGACTTATGGGGTTCGGACAGCTGCATCTAGACAGATACGGACGGTTTGAGAGTCGTCGTTGAACATGCTCTAATTTAGTAGTATGTGTGAGCAAATGTGCATTATGTACGTCGATGATGGTGGTAGTTCGATGGTGTAGGGAATTCGATGTAAATTGTTAACGTTGTGTGATGAGAATGGAAAGATGCAACGTGGTGACTAGAACTGGGCGACGTATGTTCCGAAATGGATCTAGCGTGGGAACGAGAGAAACCAAAGTCCTCATGCTCCTCTTGGTACTACTACGACTCTGCCCAGTTTTGCTGGAACGACGCAAGCACGCGACACCGTGCATGCATGGACGAGCCGTGGTTGGTCGCTGCCGGCCCCGCAAAGCGCAACATATTTCCATCGATCCGCCGCGCCTGCTGCCATCTGTGCGTCCGTGCGCCCCCCGGCAGCTCTCCGGCGACTGCGAGCTGGCGATGCACAGCTCGGGTAGGTGCAGACGTTCGGGGATCGTCTTGCTCGTGGCGTCGACAAGTGTGTAGTGCAGCTGGCCTGCTAGGTAACGTACGCTTTGCTTGTTGGCTCGTTGCCGCTCGCTCTGCCCCTTTCCTGTTGTGGAAAGCACTACACTTGTCCTCCCAGCGTCATTGCCCATAAAAAACACCGCGCCGGATGCGGTGCGAGTTCTCGGCCTGCAACTGCAACTGCAAGCCAGCCGGGTCAGGGCATCTCCGGCCGTTGGCCCCCAGGAGGGGCAAAAAATCGCCCCCCGAGGGCGCACCGGCGCTGAACCGCGCACTGGGGGCGTGATGCCCCCCGGTCGCGGCGTCCACGGTTAGTCAAAAAGTCAAATACGGCGCAAAAATGATTTAAATTTAACGCAAACATCGGCGAGTTCGTTCAAACTTAAACATATTTTACAAAAAAAGCAAAAAAAAAAAAACTACCGCGGGCTACCCCGCCGTCTCCCTCGCCGCCCGCCTCGCCGCCCGCCCACGCGGTTCTACATGTCGAGGAGGCTGTAGAACCGCGTGTAGTCACCGCCGTCGTCGTCATCGTCGTCGTCGTCGCCGCCCCCGCCTATGCCTCCGCCGTCCCTGCTGCATCCTTCCCCCGGTTGGCGCGGCGGGTTGGACGGTCCGGGGGTATCGTCGTCGTCGTCGTCGCTGTCGAGGACCACGACGTCGTGCTCGTCCTCGCGCCCACGCTTGCAGGCGGCGGAAGTAAGGGTCCCAGAGCGGGCTGTCGGGGACGTACCGTGGCCCCTCCCTCGCCACACGCGGCAGGTTCGAGCGGATGCGTGCGATCTCCGCACGCCGCACCGCGCCGGTGGGTACCGGGGGCACCGGCACGCCGTCCGTGCTGATCCTCCACGTCCCGGGCACCCGCATGTCCGGCGGGACCGGGTACTCGGCCTCGTAAAGGAGGCGAGCCTCGTCTTCATGAAGATGGCGGCGGCCGAAGCCGTTCGCCGCCGCGCCGTCGCCTGGGAAGCGCTCGGCCAGGGGTGTGAACTGGAGACGGCGAAAGAGAGGAGAGGAGAGGGAGGAACGACGACGGCGGAAGACTGTGCCGGGGCGCGTCATATATAGGCCGAGGCGCGCGTGCCACCGTGTGTACGCGTGGCGGGCGAGGGAGTGCGAGGGACGCGCGTCGTCCGGTCTTCACTGCGCCGCCCGTGAGGCATCAATGGTGCAGGCTGACCGGCGCGGCAGCGCGCGACAGCTTTGGCATTGATTCGCCGCGGGAAACGGGGCGATGAGGACGACGAAGGGCCGAGAAGAGAGCCGTGTCGCTGACGCGGCGGCCCCGCGGCTTTTTCGCGCCAAAACAGTTCGCCCGGCGCCCTCGGGCGCCCCCCAGCGCGCCAGGTTCGGGCTGGATCCGCCGGCGCTGTTTTCGGCCCAAGCCGGCGAAAATCGGGCTCCTGAGGGCGCGACTGGGCCGTTTTTTCGGCGCCGGCGTGAAAAAAACGCCTGGGGAGACCTTCCTTATAGCGCGGGTGAAGATGCCCTCAGAGACGCGTCGCCGTCAGGGATTCTGGCAAGCATAACAATAATCGGCACCGTCGCATTGACCAGTGTTGGACACGGTAACATAGCCATCAGCGGTCAGTCGTGCCCGGAGTAGCGGTGCTATTTTTCTAAGCGGCGCTGTTATCAACTGGTGTCCGACTGCCCTTTTTGTGCTTTTTTTAGATACTTTTTGTGCACCTGATCCACGCGTACGGCATTTCTAAAATAAAAAAATAAGCAACGGCAGCTGGAGTCAGCTCCGTCGATCTGTCGGTCGGTCCTTGTTTATCCCGTGCCGGTCCTGCGCACCAGCAACAGCCTAAACAAACGACGACGACCAGAATCGCCATGTGGGCAGGGCGACTGGCAGCCGTGTGGTGTGGCCCGTGACAGGAGGGACGATCGACACGATACAGGCGTAAAGTATTGAGGTGTCTCAGTCTCAGTGCGCGGGCGCTTCTTTTAGCTCCAGAATCAATACAGTTGGCACGGCGCCGCCGGATAAACTATAATATATCAGGGGAGAGCTAGATCAGGTGCTGTTGGGTGGGCTGAACTCCAGCATTTTTTGCACATCAGACGTGGTGCGACCCGATCGACTGACTCGCCGCATCATCTCGATTGCCCGGCCGCTGGCCTTGCACGCTCGTCGTGTTGACGCCAGCGAGCTCGTCATGTTGATTCGTGGAGGGGATCTGATGCTCTTCCGGTGATCATGGGTGGCAACCGGCTGTTTGATCATTTCGTACCATGGGTCTATTTTCTTTAATAAGGCAAAAGGCTTGCCATTTTCATTTGTTAAGAATATGGTTTATCAATTAAAAATCCCCAAGCAAATGGTATATAAAAATGCACTGGGCAAACAGAAGTCCTCTTACCTTTGCCCCCTTGAGGATGATTATGCTTTATCCAAATGGATCTAGAAAAGTTCAAACGCACTCAGGCATAAGATTTTTGTTTCTTCTGGCTACTCCTACATGATAGGTTTAACACCAGGAATCTATCGGGAAGGAAAACCTTTCACTTGGACTGCTATAATTGTGTCTTTTGTAATAAAAGCACTGAAGAAATCTCAAGACATCTTTACTCGGACTGTTGCTTCTCTCAGGATTGTTAGAACACCACCCTCCCTTACAAGAAACTAGGTATCTTTGCCTATGATGATATCTTGATAGCTCATCCCTCAAATTGCTATCGAAATTGGCATTCAAGGTTGCTGGAACATATGGACTCGAAAAAATGGGAAACTCTTCAGGAATGAGGTACCTAGTGTAAACTGCTGGAAGTTCAAGCTTAAAGAGGATCTGAAGCTGTTGGAGCATGGAATCAATGCAAAACATTTGTTTGCTCTGCATGGGTGGATTGGTACACATCTATGATGTTCTGCACTACCAGCATCTTGATTTGTCTTTGATCATGATAGCATTGGCTAATCGCCTTTTTTTTGTAGATATTCTACATTGTTTTCTTATAATGAAAATACCACAGAACTATTTTTCTACCATAGAACTACGCCTCATTTTTATTGATTAAGAAGAAAGGGTTTAAACAAGAGATCCAACAAAGGGTACAAAAAAGCCACCACTCACATGGCATTACATAACTCAACTCCTTTGCTCCCGTAAGCACCCATATATTTACTCCTCCTTAATATTGCGCACTATAATCGCAGAGGAGGTCGCACTATTGCGGAAGACCCTAACATTGCGCTCCCTCAATAGCTCTCACGAGACATGCATCAACAGGGGGGACATTACTTTCCGTGAGATGGAACTAGATTGGGTGATCCCAAACAACCAATCTTTGGCACTATTTGTAGACCCCCAATCTGTAGGATTGACACACTGAAGCCCAAACCAAGGAGCAATGTCGCACCACACCCGCACTGAGAAGCGGCAGTTGCAAAGAAGATGTGTGGACGATTCCTCGGTTCACTTATAGAGGGGACAAATACCGTAGTTGGGCCATCCTTGGTGCTCACGTCTATCCGTAGTCAAAATTCCGTTTTGCATTACCAACCAGGCAGAAAACTTGTTGATACGTCTTAAATGAATCTATAATTTTTATTGTTGCATGCTATTATTAATATCACTTATGAATACTTTTTATAGCAATTTACATTATTTTTCTAGACTAACTTATTAGTTTAATGCCCAGAGCGAGTTGTTGTTTTCTGCATGTTTTTTGTTTTCCAGAAAATCACAGAGGTCAAAATATCCTAAGGATTTAATACGATTTTATTCACGACTAGAGTGGGCGGGTGGGCGCAATCAAGGACCCCACGCAACCAGGTGGCGTGGCCAAGGGCTGACCCGCGTGGCTCCCCTCGACACCGCCTTCGGTCTTTGAATTCCATATTTTGCGAAACCCACTCAAAGAGTTTTCTACGATTTTTTCTGTCATTGCAAGTTCCAGTTCCAAGGAGATCCAATTTGAAAGCCAGTTCTGGCACCTTGTCAGAGGGGAAATCCACCATGGGTGGCTTCTTCATCAGCCTTGCTCCATCTGTAACCATGTGTGAGTAGTTCCTTTAGGACCTTAGGGTACATGGCAGTAGCTAGATGGCATCCTCTCTCCCTCGTGATTCAATACAAAGTTTCCGTGAGCTGGCTCACATGATCGAGATCCATATGGTGTAATCGATGGTGTGTTTTATTGGGATTTGAGGAATTGTCACTTTGTGATCAGACTGTTCATTGAAATCAATTAAATGTTTTGAAGTTTATGTGCTATATAATTGAGTAGCTTTGTATGCTCTCCTATATATTTGTCTTCTTTGGCCAAGTTTGATGGATAGTTCTTTAGTGTGAGTTGTGCATTATAGTGGGTTCATATCTTGCGGTGATCTATATTCCAATGACAGAAAGGGTCAAGACACGTATTGTATTGTTGCCACTAAGTATAAAATGATGTTTCTTTACACACTTGGATGATAGTTTTACTATCTACATTATGCCATCTTGCATTTTGCAATGTTGTATTTGTTATGAACTTAATACTTTGATATGCATGATGAATAGCAGTCTTGGGGTGGAGCAATAGTTGTAGATGCAGTTGGATAACAGTGCACGTATCACAGACACAATTCCTATATAAGATTATACCATGCATGACCGTAGTCATAATTAAAAAGAGCGAATGTAATTGATGCCCAACTATAATTTGTTCACCACACTACACTTGTATGCTTGGAGAGATGTCACTTGTGAACCTATGGCCCCGGGGTTCTATCTTGATATACTAAAAACTTTCCCAAAAAATATTATTTCCTTGTTGTATTGTTTCTTTTATTTTACCTATCTATCAATTTCTACCATACCGTGCAAGTTAATCTTGTACCTATCAACGCGAGAAGCTTGACAACCTTCTTGATGTGTTGGGGACAAGCTTGTTTTGTGTTTTCTATGCAAGTACGAGTGAATTTATTTGCTAGAAGGACTCCTTTTGGTCTGATAAACCTTGGTTATCTATTGAAGGAAATACTTATTGCTAGGTTACTTCACCCTTATACAGGGGGTGACCCAACCACTCTTACGAGAGAGTAGACACTTGGATATTGGGGGTGCCCAAGATTTCCAAACAATCGCGTGCATGGTCGAGTGAGTGTAAACTTCAAATTGCACCCTATAGGACAAAGAAGCTGATTAGATACCGTCTGTAGTGAATTCTAAGTTATCTTATCAGGGCCATCATCAACGAGCTGGATGTAACTAAGTTTCTCCCAAAGGGAAGCAAACTGTTGAATGTGTTCCAACAAGAGACCTTTGGTGGAAGCTGATCTGACTCACCCAGAAGTTGTTTTGCATGGCCTTTTGAACCAAAGATTTTTTTGGAGCACTCAAAGATCTTACGGGGCAATTTCTTTTGGTCTCCAACCTTCCAGCCAAGAGGACTCCCAAAAGAGGGCCAAAGCACCATCCCCAATGGAGATGGTCGTGGTAGTAGCAAAAAGGTCTTTGTCCTCCTAGGAGCGAGGGGTCCCCATACTGATCCAAGGAAATGTTGTTATTTGTTTCATACCTCTCTTTGTTGGTGGTTTCTGATGTCTACTATGCAACTTTATTCTTGTAGACACGTGTTGGGCCTCCAAGCGTAGAGTTTTGTAGGACAGTAGCAATTTCCCTCAAGTGGATGACCTAAGGTTTATCAATCCGTGAGAGGTGTAGGATGAAGATGGTCTCTCTCAAATGACCCTGCAACCAAATACAAGAAATTTCTTGTGTCCCCAACAAACCCAATACAATGGTAAATTGTATAGGTGCACTAGTTCGGCGAAGAGATGGTGATAAAAGTGTAATATGGATGGTAGAGATATATTTCTATAATCTCAATAATAAAAATAGCAAGGTAGCAAATAGTAAACGGGCACAAAAACGGTATTGCAATGCTTAGAAACAAGGCCTAGGGTTCGTACTTTCGCTAGTGCAATACCTCAACAATGCTAATATAATTGGATCACAAAACCATCCCTCAAAGTTCGATGAAGAATCAGTCCAAAGTTCCTATCTAGCGGAGAACATAAGAATAAATTGTTTGTAGGGTACGAAACCACCTCAAAGCTATTCTTTACGTTCGATCTATTTAAGAGTTCGTACTAAAGTAACACAAAGCTATTCTTTCCGTTCAATCTATCCTAGAGTTCGTACTAAAATAACACCAAAGCAAATTCATATTCATAATACTCAATCCAACACGAAGAACTTCAAAGAGTGCCCCAAGATTTCTACCGGAGAAACAAAGACAAGAACGTGCATCAACACCTATGCATAGATTACCCCAATGTCACCTCGGCAATCCGCGAGTTGAGTGCCAAAACATATATCAAGTGAATCAATATGATACCCCATTGTCACCATGAGTATTCAATTGCAAGACATATGTCAAGTGTTCTCAAATCCATAAAAGTATTCAATCCGATAACAACGAAATCTCAAAGGGAAAACTCAATTCATCACAACAAGATAGAGAGGGGAAAACACCATATGATCCGGCTATATTAACAAAGCCTGTGATACATCAAGATCGTGACATCTCAAGAACACGAGAGAGAGAGAGAGAATAAACACATAGCTATTGGTACAAACCCTCAGCCCCGAGGGTGGACTACTCCCTCCTCATGGTGGTGGCCGCCGGGATGATGAAGATGGCCACCTGTGATGATTCCCCCCTCCGGCAGGGTGCCGAAATGGGGTCTAGATTGGATCTCATGGATACAAAGGACTTGCGGCGGCGGAACTTCTGATCTAGGGCTTCCCCGAAGGGTTTTGGAATATTTGGGAATTTATAGGTCAAAGAAGGGGTACGGGAGGCCACCGAGGTGGGCACAACCCACCTAGGCGTGCCTTGGGGCCCAGGCACGCCCTGGTGGGTTGTGCCCCCCTTGAGGCACCCCTAGGTGCTTCTCTGGCCCATTCTGAGTGTTTTGGTCCATAAAAAATCTCCAAAAAGTTTCGCGGTGTTTGGACTCCGTTTGATATTGATTTCCTGTGATGTAAAAACAAGCAAAAAACAGCAACTGGAACTGGGCACTGGGTCAATAGGTTAGTCCCAAAAAATGATATAATGTTGCTATAAAATGATTGTAAAACATCCAAGAATGATAATATAATGGCATGAATACTTCATAAATTATAGATACGTTGGAGACGTGTCAGCATTCCGAAGCTTAATTCCTACTCGTCCTCGAGTAGGTAAATGGTAAAAGAAATAATTTATGAAGTGTGAATGCTAGCAAAGTGCATAAGTTTGATCAATGATAATTTCAATCACTTTTCCTAGCATCATAACAGCAATTCTTTCTTATAAAACTTCTCATGTTATAGTAGCAACCAATTCACATGTTAAGTTTCAAACAATGAATTCTCTTGAAACTCAACAACCTATATTCTCAGTGACCAAGCAATTGCAATTCAACTTGTTCAACAGAGTCTAAGTAAGAGCTCCACATACTCAACCATAATATAGTCTTCTATGATTGCTAACACGCACATCATACACATGAGCAAAACGTTTCAACCGGACACATAGAAAGATAGGCGCTTGTAATTTTGCCTCCCAACGTGTTCACCTTTGTGTGATGTCAACAATAATAACTCATGCTACCCATATTCAACTAGATATATGTGCCTAGATCTTTTCTCATCACATGATGCTTGCCAAGAGAGAAAAATAAAAAGGAACAGAGAGAAATACTTTGACTCTTGCATGAAAGTAAATACATAAAAGTAAAAGATAGGCCCTTTGCAGAGGGAAGCAGAGGTTGCCATGCGCTTATTTGTTTGTATGCTCAACCCTTAGTGCAAAAGAACATCACGTTATATTGCCCCTTATGATAGCAAACTTTATTATGCAGTTTGTCGCTTTTATTCTTTGCCATCACAAGTTCGTACAACGCTCAATTTTCTCTTACACTAAAGGATCTAACACTTTTAGAACAATTTTTATTTCCTTATTGCACCGATGACAACTTACTTGAAGGATCTTGCTCAATCCTTAGGTAGGTATGGTGGACTCTTGGAAACAAGATTTGGGTTTTAAGGGTTTTTTGGATGCACAAGTAGTATCTCTACTTGGTGCGGAATTTATGGCTAGCAAAGATAGGGGGGCAAGCACCACATGTTGAAGGATCTATGACAATATAACTTCTATGTGAATAAGAACAAACATAAATCATTACGTTGTCTTCCTTGTCCAACGTCAACAATTTTGGCATATAATATTTTGATGGGGGCTCACAATCACAAAATATTTCCAAGATAGTGTATTTTCATGTGAAAGTTCTCTTCCTTATACTAATTATTCGTGAATTACTTGTATGAACAATATTGTGATTGCCAAGCTTCAAAAGCTTTCACTTTCTAAATCCAATGTGAAGCAACTAGTAGGCATGATATGAACATGTAATTTCAACTTCACGATATTCAATTCATTCAACAATTTACTCATAGGATATAAGTGAAGCACAAGAGTAAATGACAAGCTACTCCAAAAAGATATAAGTGAAGATCAAGTGAGTAGTTATGTAAATGGGTAGCTATTTGAGGACAATCTCTTATTTAAAAGCTTTCAGATCCCAGTACTTTATTAAAACAGAAAGCAAAACCAAAATAAATGACATTCTAAGAATAGCACACATCATGTGAAGAAGCAAGAACTTAGGCTCAACCGATACTAACTGATAATTGTTGAAGAAGAAAGGTGGGATGCCCACCGGGGCATCCCCAAGCTTAGATGCTTGAGACTTCTTGGAATATTAGCTTGGGATGCCTTGGGCATCCCCAAGCTTGAGTTTTTGCGTCTCCTTAATTCCTCTTATATCACGGTTTCCCTAAATCTCAAAAACTTCATCCACACAAAACTCAACAAGAACTCGTGAGATAAGTTAGTATAATCCAATGCAAAAACCTTATCATTATCTACTGTAGCAAACCAAAAAAAATATTATTCAACATTGCATACTAAACGCCTCTGCATATTTAATACTCCTATCCTCAAATAGAATCATTAAATAAGCAAACATATGCAAACAATGCAAACATAACAGCAATCTGTCAAACAGAATAGTCTGTAAATAATGCAAGAGTATCAATACTTCTTAAACTCAAAAAATTATGAAAGAAATTACACACAGTAGAAAAATTATCATAGCTTATTCTGCAAAACGTTTCAACATTTTATCATATTCTTACTTTTCTAGGAAATTTTTGCAACATCGATAAACTTTCTGTTTTGAAACAGCAACATGTATACTGGCAAAATAAGCATGGCAAAGCCTATCATTTCCACTTCTATAGAAATAAAAGATGCAAAACATTATTCTAAATAACATAAAGCAAATCCTAACAAAATAAATTGACACTCCAAGCAAAACACATATCATGTGACGAATGAAAACAAAGCTCCAAGTGAGGTTACCGATAATGTTGGAGACGAAAGAGGGGATGCCTTCCGGGGCATCCCCAAGCTTAGTTGCTTGGATCTTCCTTGAATATTAACTTGGGGTGCCTTGTGCATCCCCAAGCTTAGGGTTTTGTCACTCCTTATTCTCCTCATATCAACATCTCACCCAAAACATGAAAACTTCAATCACACAAAACTTAACGGAACTTTGTGAGACAGGTTAGTATGATAAAGAGCAAACCGTTTCACTTTCGGTACTGTCAAAGACAAGATTCATAATTGTTTCCACACAGTGTCTACTGTAGCTTATCATTTCTACAATTTATATTGAGCAATATAAGCCATAGAAACAAGGAAACAAGCAAACTATGCACTGAAAACAGAATCTGTCAAAAACAGAACAGTCTGTAGTAATCTGTACTCAAACCATACTTATGCTACTCCAAAAATTATGAAACAAATATGACCACGTGATCAATTTGTATATTAATCTTATTCAAAAAGAATCAACTCAAAATCACTCTTCTTTTAAAAATGAGAGTTATTTTCGTGAGCGCAAAAGCCTGTTTTTCAGCAAGATCAAATCAACTATAACCCAACATGATCCCAAAGGCTTTACTTGACACTTTATTGAAAAAAAACAATAAAACATGATTACTACAGTAGCATAATCACGCGAACACACAAAAACAGAAGGTGAAAGTGTTGGGTTGTCTCCCAACAAACGGTTTTCTTTAATGCCTTTTAGCTAGACATGATGATTTCAATGATGCTCACATAAAAGATAAGAATTGAAACATAAAAAAGAGCATCATGAATCACATGGCAAGCACATTTAAGCCTAACCCACTTCCTATGCATAGGGATTTTGTGAGCAAACAACTTATGGGAACAAGAATCAACTAGCATAGGAAGGCAAAACAAGCACAACTTCAAAACTTTCAACACATAGAGAGGAAACTTGATATTATTGCAATTCCTACAAGCATATGTTCCTCCCTCATAATAATTTTCAGAGGCATCATGAATGAATTCAACAATATAACCATAACATAAAGCATTCCTTTCATGACACAAAAGCATAGAAAACTTATTACTCTCCACATAAGCAAATTTCTTCTCATCAATAGTTGTGTGAGCAAACTCAACAAAATAACTATCATGAGAGTGAAAATTAAAATCATGATGACAAGTTTCATGGTTATCATTATTCAATATAGCATATATGTCATCACCATAATCATCATAGATAGCAACCTTGTTATCATAGTCAATTGAGGCCTCATCCAAAATGGTGGATTCATCACTAAGTAAAGTCATGACCTCTCTAAATCCACTTTTATCATTATAATTATCATAAATAGGAGGCATGATATCATCATAATAATTTATCTCATCAAAACTTGGAGGAGTTAAAATATCATCTTCATCAAACATAACATCCCCAAGCTTGTAGCTTTGCATATCATTACCATCATGGATATTCAAAGAATTCATACTAACAACATTGCCATCATGCTCATCATTCATGCCAATCATTTTATTAAATTCTTCTTATATCAATTGAGCATAACTTTCCGAACCATCATTCTCAAGAAAGATATTATAAAGATGATCAATAATATGATGTAACCTTAATTCCACTTTTTATGTAGTTTTCTTTTATAAACCAAACTAGTGATAAAAAAAGAAACTAAAAGATTCGATTGCAAGATCTAAACATATACCTTCAAGCACTCACCTCCCCGGCAATGGCGCCATAAAAGAGCTTGATGTCTACTACGCTATTTTATTCTTGTAGACACGTGTTGGGTCTCCAAGCGCAGAGTTTTATAGGACAGTAGCAATTTTTCCTCAAGTGGATGACCTAAGGTTTATCAATCCGTGAGAGGTGTAGGATGAAGATGGTCTCTCTCAAACGACCCTGCAACCAAATACAAGAAATCTCTGGTGTCCTCAACAAACCCAATACAATGGCATATTGTATAGGTGCACTAGTTCGGCGAAGAGATGGTGATAAAAGTGTAATATAGATGGTAGAAATATATTTTTATAATCTGAATAAATAAAAACAGCAAGGTAGCAAATATTAAACGGGCACAAACACGGTATTGCAATGCTTAGAAACAAGGCCTAGGGTCCGTATTTTCGCTAGTGTGATCTATCAACAATGCTAATATAATTGGATCACATAACCATCCCTCAAAGTGCGATGAAGAATCACTCCAAAGTTCCTATCTAGCGGAGAACATAAGAATAAATTGTTTGTAGGGTACGAAACCACCTCAAAGCTATTCTTTCCGTTCGATCTATTCAAGAGTTCGTACTAAAATAACACAAAGCTATTATTTCCGTTCAATCCAACCTAGAGTTCGTACTAAAATAACACCAAAGCAAATTCATATTCATAATACTCAATCCAACACAAAGAACTTCAAAGAGTGCCCTAAGATTTCTACCGGAGAAACAAAGACAAGAACGTGCATCAACCCCTACGCATAGATTACCCCAATGTCACCTCGGAAATCCGTGAGTTGCATGCCAAAACATATATCAAGTGAATCATTATGATACCCCATTGTCACCATGAGTATTCAACTGCAAGACATATGTCAAGTGTTCTCAAATCCATAAAAGTATTCAATATGATAACAACAAAATCTCAAAGGGAAAAACTCAATTCATCACAACAAGATAAAGAGGGGAAAACACCATATGATCCGACTATATTAACAAAGCCTGCGATACAGCAAGATCGTGACATCCTAAGAACATGAGAAAGAGAGAGAGATTAAACACATAGCTACTGGTACAAACCCTCAGCCCCGAGGGTGGACTACTCTCTCGTCATGGTGGTGGCCGCCGGGATGATGAAGATGGCCACCGGTGATGATTCTCCCCCTCCGGCAGGGTGCCGGAACGGGGTCTAGATTAGACCTCGTGGATACAGAGGCCTTGCGGCGGCGGAACTTCTGATCTAGGGCTTCCCCGAAGGGTTTTGGAATATTTGGGAATTTATAGGGCGAAGAAGGGGTACGGGAGGCCACCGAGGTGGGCACAGCCCACCTGGGCACGCATGGGGGCCCAGGCACGCCCTGGTGGGTTGTGCCCCCCTCGGGGCACCCCCCAGGTGCTTCTCTCGCCCATCCTGAGTGTTCTGGTCCATAAAAAATCTCCAACAAGTTTCGCGGTGTTTGGACTCCGTTTGATGTTTGATTTCCTGCAATGTAAAAAACAAGCAAAAAACAGCAACTGGCACTAGGCACTGGGTCAATAGGTTAGTCCCAAAAGATGATATAAAGTTACTATAAAATGATTGTAAAACATCCAAGAATGATAATATAATGGCATGAATATTTCATAAATTATAGATACGTTGAAGACGTATTAGTTTCATCTTCTGTTAATGCAATGCTTCCTTTAGCTAAAGAGTACCTGCGAACAAAAACCAAAATTTTAATTCTCATGTTGAATTTGATCTGATCAACTATATGAAGGTTTTTAAAATTAATACCTATTTTAGCTTTTCTCATCATTTCACTTGATAAAAGGGGTTGATATTTTTGCCTTTACCGAAGGGAACATGTACTGAGACTTGTATAATAGGTAGATAAACCACAATTCTAGTTGAGAAATTGAACTAAATAATACATAACAATCAATGAAGCCAATGCGAGCAGAAAGAGACATGTGAAGAAAACCGTCAAGCACCTTTTGGTCATGAGCGCACCATGAAAAATTCAAAATCATAAGCTCAGGGATAGGGAAAAGTTGTGATGATTGAAAATAGGGCGTTGAGCTAGAGACCTATCAAGCAATCAAGTCGAATCTAGTAGCAGGAGAATTATGAAGCAAAACATCGAGCATCTTCCGATCCGCAGGGCAATCTGACAAATTGATAAACATGAGCTCGGGATAAGAGAAATCATGGATAACTAAAAGTAGGGATCACCTAGCTACCAGACTGTATGACGGATTCGAGACGACACTGCGAGTAGGTATGCATGGAGGATGATGGGGGAACATGAATTTCGAATGTGATGGAGGTGGTCGCTCAGTTCGACCCAGCGGGTTCTTCCGTATTTCCAGAGTAATGGAGGTTGAGGTAATGACAGGGGATGAATGCGGCGGTTTGGTGTCCATTGGTAGCTGCATCTGCGGACGGAGGAGTTTCGGCCGTGGTGATGAAAGAGGTGGCAGCGGAGATGAAAGCTGGAAGGTGGAAGATGACGTTGATCGACCTAGTGTGATTGTTTTCGATCGCAGTTCACACCATGGGCTAGAACTCACATACCAAGTATTGTGTCGAACAACCCTAGGAGCAAACTCCTTTTCAGGAAAAACAAAAAATATAGCCCAAGTGCAAAAAAAACAACAACGCCCATTGCATCGCTAACTTTTCTATTCGGGTAATGAAGCGACTCAATCATGCTGGAGCCAGTGCCATGGAAACTGATGATGAGGTGGACGCGCAGTAGATGGCTAATATGGATAGCCTGCATGTTAAGAGAAATCACTACTGGAACTCCTATTTAGATATAGCAGATACAAAAGAGTAATATAAATATGAGCAAAAAGATTTAAATGTGTGGAAGAAGCTGGTGAAGATTGATGTTCGTTTCGAAATGGAATTGGTGTGAAATGATTGAAGACTGGCTGGCGAAAACCCTGCCCCGCTAGGCGCTCCCCCGCGCTAGGGTTCCCGCCGCTGCTGCCGGCGCCCTTGCCTCCTCCCTCCACCGTCGGCCGCCGGCGTGCACGCCCCGGCGCATCCCGCTTCCCTCCCCCTCCCCTCCCGTTCCCGCCCCTGCGCCGCCTCCCCGGGAGGTGGCCGGGGCGGTGCGCCCCTCCACTCCCTCTCGGCCCCCTCCTCTGGTAGATCTCCCCCGCTGCCGCCGGCGGGTGCCCCCGGCGCTGGCCCAGGTGGTGCTGGCGGCGGCGGGCCCTTCTATCCCCGCGCGCTCGTCTCCCTCCCGGGGCTGGTGACGGCGGCGGTGCAGCTCGGCTGGGCGGCGACCCGGCGACATGGCGGTGGTCTCTTGGAAATATGCCCTAGAGGCAATAATAAAAGGATTATTATTATATTTCCTTGTTCATGATAATTGTCTTTATTCATGCTATAATTGTATTATCCGGAAATCGTAATACACATGTGAATAGATAGACCATAATATGTCCCTAGTAAGCCTCTAGTTGACTAGCTCGTTGATCAACAGATAGTCATGGTTTCCTGACTATGGACATTAGATGTCGTTGATAACGGGATCACATCATTAGGAGAATGATGTGATGGACAAGACCCAATCCTAAGCATAGCACAAGACCGTGTAGTTCGTTTTGCTAGAGCTTTTCAAATGTCAAGTATCTTTTCCTTAGACCATGAGATCGTGTAACTCCCGGATACCGTAGGAGTGCTTTGGGTGTACCAAACGTCACAACGTAACTGGGTGACTATAAAGGTGCACTACAGGTATCTCCGAAAGTGTCTGTTGGGTTGACACGGATCGAGACTGGGATTTGTCACTCCGTATTACGGAGAGGTATCACTGGGCCCACTCGGTAGTGCATCATCATAATGAGCTCAAAGTGACCAAGTGTCTGGTCACGGGATCATGCATTACGGTACGAGTAAAGTGACTTGCCGGTAACGAGACTGAACGAGGTATTGGGATACCGACGATCGAGTCTCGGGCAAGTAACATACCGTCTGACAAAGGGAATAGTATACGGGGTTGCTTGAATCCTCGACATCGTGGTTCATCCGATGAGATCATCGAGGAGTATGTGGGAGCCAACATGGGTATCCAGATCCCGCTGTTGGTTATTGACCGGAGAGCCGTCTCGGTCATGTCTACATGTCTCCCGAACCCGTAGGGTCTACACACTTAAGGTTCGGTGACGCTAGGGTTGTATGAATATGAGTATGCAGCAAACCGAATGTTGTTCGGAGTCCCGGATGAGATCCCGGACGTCACGAGGAGTTCCGGAATGGTCCGGAGGTAAAGAAAACTATATAGGAAGTGCTGTTTCGGCCATCGGGAAAGTTTCGGGGTCACCCGGTATTGTACCGGGACCACCGGAAGGGTCCCGGGGGTCCACCGGTGGGGCCACCTATCCCGGAGGGCCCCGTGGGCTGAAGTGGGAGGGGAACCAGCCCCTAGTGGGCTGGTGCGCCCCCCTTGGGCCCCCCCTGCGCCTAGGGTTGGAAACCCTAGGTGGGGGGGGGGGCGCACCACTTGCCTTGGGGGGCACTCCACCCCCCTGGCCGCCGCCCCCTTGGGAGATTGCATCTCCCAGGGCCGGCGCCCCCCCTGGGGCCTATATAAAGGAGGGCAGGGGGAGGGCAGCCGCACCCTGTGTCTTGGCGCCTCCCTCCCCCTGCTACACCTCGTCCTCCTCCCGCAGCAGCTTGGCGAAGCCCTGCCGGAGTTCTGCTGCATCCACCACCACGCCGTCGTGCTGCTGGATCATCATCAACCTCTCCTTCCCCCTTGCTGGATCAAGAAGGAGGAGACGTCATCCGCTCCGTACGTGTGTTGAACGCGGAGGTGCTGTCCGTTCGGCACTTGGTCATCGGTGATTTGAATCACGGCGAGTACGACTCCATCATCACCGTTCTCTTGAACGCTTCCGCACGCGATCTACAAGTGGTATGTAGATGCAATCTCTCTCCCATGACTCGTTGCTTAGATGAACTCATAGATGGATCTTGGTGAAACCGTAGGAAAATTTTTATTTTCTGCAACGTTCCCCAACAGTGGCATCATGAGCTAGGTCTATGCGTAGTTCTCTATTGCACGAGTAGAACACAATTTTGTTGTGGGCGTAGATCTTGTCAACTTGCTTGCCGCTACTAGTCTTTTCTTGCTTCAGCGGTATTGTGGGATGAAGCGGCCCGGACCGACCTTACACGTACGCTTACGTGAGACAGGTTCCACCGACTAACATGCACTAGTTGCATAAGGTGGCTAGCGGGTGTCTGTCTCTCCTACTTTAGTTGGAGCGGATTCGATGAAAAGGGTCCTTATGAAGGGTAAATAGAAGTTGACAAAATCACGTTGTGGTTATTCGTAGGTAAGAAAACGTTCTTGCTAGAACCCAATTGCAGCCACGTAAAAGATGCAACAACAATTAGAGGACGTCTAACTTGTTTTTGCAGCAATTGTCATGTGATGTGATATGGCCAGAAGTTGTGATGAATGATGAATGATATATTGTGATGTATGAGATCATGTTCTTGTAATAGGAATCACGACTTGCATGTCGATGAGTATGACAACCGGCAGGAGCCATAGGAGTTGTCTTTATTTTTTGTATGACCTGCGTGTCATTGAAGAACGCCATGTAAATTACTTTACTTTATTGCTAAACGCGTTAGCCATAGAAGTAGAAGTAGTCGTTGGCGTGACAACTTCATGAAGACACAATGATGGAGATCATGATGATGGAGATCATGGTGTCATGCCGGTGACGAAGATGATCATGGAGCCCCGAAGATGGAGATCGAAGGAGCTATATGATATTGGCCATATCATGTCACTACTATATAATTGCATGTGATGTTTATTATGTTTTATGCATCTTGTTTACTTAGAACGGCGGTAGTAAATAAGATGATCCCTTATAATAATTTCAAGAAAGTGTTCCCCCTAACTGTGCACCGTTGCTAAAGTTCGTCGTTTCGAAGCACCACGTGATGATCGGGTGTGATAGATCCTTACGTTCACATACAACGGGTGTAAGACAGATTTACACATGCAGAACACTTAGGGTTAACTTGACGAGCCTAGCATGTACAGACATGGCCTCGGAACACAAGAGACCGAAAGGTCGAACATGAGTCGTATGGAAGATACGATCAACATGGAGATGTTCACCGATGATGACTAGTCCGTCTCACGTGATGATCGGACACGGCCTAGTCGACTCGGATCGTGTAACACTTAGATGACTAGAGGGATGTCAAATCTGAGTGGGAGTTCATTCAATAATTTGATTAGATGAACTTAATTATCATGAACTTAGTCTAAAACTTTTGCAAAATATGTCTTGTAGATCAAATGGCCAACGCTCATGTCAACATGAACTTCAACGCGTTCCTAGAGAAAACCAAGCTGAAAGATGATGGCAGCAACTATTCGGACTGGGTCCGGAACCTGAGGATCATCCTCATAGCAGCCAAGAAAGCATATGTCCTAGATGAACCGCTAGGTGAAGCACCCATCCCAGAGAACCAAGACGTTATGAACGTTTGGCAGTCACGTGCTGATGATTACTCCCTCGTTCAGTGCGGCATGCTTTACAGCTTAGAACCGGGGCTCCAAAAGCGTTTTGAGAAACACGGAGCATATGAGATGTTCGAGGAGCTGAAAATGGTTTTTCAAGCTCATGCCCGGGTCGAGAGATATGAAGTCTCCGACAAGTTCTATAGTTGTAAGATGGAGGAAAACAGTTCTGTCAGTGAGCACATACTCAAAATGTCTGGGTTGCACAACCGCCTGTCCCAGCTGGAGATCAACCTCCCGGACGAGGCGGTCATTGACAGAATCCTTCAGTCGCTCCCACCGAGCTACAAGAGCTTTGTGTTGAACTACAATATGCAGGGGATGGTGAAGACCATTCCTGAAGTATTTTCAATGCTGAAGTCAGCAGAGGTTGAAATCAAGAAAGAACATCAAGTGTTGATGGTCAATAAGACCACTAAGTTCAAGAAGGGCAAGGGTAAGAAGAACTTCAAGAAGGACGGCAAAGATGTTGCCGCGCCCGGTAAGCCAGTTGCCGGGAAGAAGTCAAAGAATGGACCCAAGCCTGAGACTGAGTGCTTTTATTGCAAGGGGAAGGGTCACTGGAAGCGGAACTGCCCCAAATACTTAGCGGACAAGAAGGCCGGCAACACTAAAGGTATATTTGATATACATGTAATTGATGTGTACCTTACCAGTACTCGTAGTAACTCCTGGGTATTTGATACCGGTGCCGTTGCTCATATTTGTAACTCACAGCAGGAGCTGCGGAATAAGCGGAGACTGGCGAAGGACGAGGTGACGATGCGCGTCGGGAATGGTTCCAAGGTCGATGTGATCGCCGTCGGCACGCTACCTCTACATTTACCCACGGGATTAGTTATGAACCTCAATAATTGTTATTTAGTGCCAAGTTTGAGCATGAACATTGTATCTGGATCTCGTTTAATACGAGATGGCTACTCATTTAAATCCGAGAATAATGGTTGTTCTATTTATATGAGAGATATGTTTTATGGTCATGCCCCGATGGTCAATGGTTTATTCTTAATGAATCTCGAACGTAATGTTACACATATTCATAGCGTGAATACCAAAAGATGTAAAGTTGATAACGATAGTCCCACATACTTGTGGCACTGCCGCCTTGGTCACATTGGTGTCAAGCGCATGAAGAAGCTCCATGCTGATGGACTTTTAGAGTCTCTCGATTATGAATCATTTGACACATGCGAACCATGCCTCATGGGCAAAATGACCAAGACTCCGTTCTCCGGAACAATGGAGCGAGCAACCAACTTATTGGAAATCATACATACCGATGTGTGCTGTCCAATGAGCGTTGAGGCTCGCGGAGGATATCGTTATGTTCTCACTCTCACTGATGACTTGAGTAGATATGGGTATGTCTACTTGATGAAACACAAGTCTGAGACCTTTGAAAAGTTCAAGGAATTTCAGAATGAGGTAGAGAATCAACGTGACCGAAAGATAAAGTTCCTACGATCAGATCGTGGAGGAGAATACTTAAGTCACGAATTTGGTACACACTTAAGGAAATGTGGAATCGTTTCACAACTCACGCCGCCTGGAACACCTTAGCGTAATGGTGTGTCCGAATGTCGTAATCGCACTCTATTGGATATGGTGCGGTCTATGATGTCTCTTACCGATTTACCGCTATCATTTTGGGGATACGCTCTAGAGACAGCTACATTCACTTTAAATAGGGCACCGTCTAAATCCGTTGAGACGACACCGTATGAATTATGGTTTGGGAAGAAACCTAAGCTGTCGTTTCTAAAAGTTTGGGGATGCGATGCTTATGTCAAGAAATTACAACCTGAAAAGCTCGAACCCAAGTCGGAAAAATGTGTCTTCATAGGATACCCTAAGGAAACCATTGGGTATACCTTCTACTTAAGATCCGAGGGCAAGACCTTTGTTGCCAAGAACGGACCCTTTCTGGAAAAAGAGTTTCTCTCGAAAGAAGTAAGTGGGAGGAAAGTAGAACTCGATGAAGTACTACCTCTTGAACCAGAAAGTAGTGCAGCTCAGGAAAATGTTCCTGTGGTGCCTACACCAACTAGAGAGGAAATTAATGATTATGATCAAGGTACTTCGGATCAAGTTGCTACTGAACCTCGTAGGTCCACAAGGACACGTTCCACACTAGAGTGGTATGGCAACCCTGTCCTGGAAATCATGTTGTTAGACAACGGTGAACCTTCGAACTATGAAGAAGCGATGGCGGGCCCAGATTCCAACAAATGGCTTGAAGCCATGCAATCCGAGATAGAATCCATGTATGAAAACAAAGTATGGACTTTGACAGACTTGCCCGATGATCGGTGAGCGATAGAAAACAAATGGATCTTTAAGAAGAAGACGGACGCGGATGGTAATATTACCATTTATAAAGCTCGACTTGTCGCTAAGGGTTATCGACAAGTTCAAGGGGTTGACTACGATGAGACTTTCTCTCCCGTAGCGAAGCTGAAGTCCGTCCGAATCATGTTAGCAATTGCCGCATACTATGATTATGAGATATGGCAGATGGACGTCAAAACGGCATTCCTTAACGGGCATCTTAAGGAAGAACTGTATATGATGCAGTCGGAGGGTTTTGTCGATCCTAAGAATGCTAACAAAGTATGCAAGCTCCAGCAATCCATTTATGGGCTGGTGCAAGCATCTCGGAGTTGGAACATTCGTTTTGATGAGATGATCAAAGCGTTTGGGTTTATGCAGACTTATGGAGAAGCCTGCATTTATAAGAAAGTGAGTGGGAGCTCTGTAGCATTTCTCATATAATATGTAGATGACATACTTTTGATGGGAAATGATATAGAACTTTTGGACATCATTAAGGCCTACTTGAATAAGTGTTTTTCAATGAAGGACCTTGGAGAAGCTGCTTACATATTAGGCATCAAGATCTATAGGGATAGATCGAGACGCCTCATAGGTCTTTCACAAAGCACATACCTTGATAAGATTTTGAAGAAGTTCAAAATGGATCAGTCCAAGAAAGGGTTCTTGCCTGTACTGCAAGGTGTGAGATTGAGCTCGGCTCAATGCCCGACCACGGCAAAAGATAAAGAAGAGATGAGTGTCATCCCCTATGCTTCAGCCATAGGATCTATTATGTATGCCATGCTGTGTACCAGACCTGATGTAAACCTTTCCGTAAGTTTGGTAGGAAGGTACCAAAGTAATCCCGGCAAGGAACACTGGACAGCGGTCAAGAATATCCTAAAGTACCTGCAAAGGACAAAGGACATGTTTCTCGTTTATGGAGGTGACGAAGAGCTCGCCGTAAAGGGTTACGTCGATGCTAGCTTCGACACAGATCTGGATGACTCTAAGTCACAAACCGGATACGTGTATATGTTGAATGGTGGAGCAGTAAGCTGGTGCAGCTGCAAGCAGAGCGTCGTGGCGGGATCTACATGTGAAGCGGAGTACATGGCAGCCTCGGAGGCAGTGCATGAAGCTATTTGGTGAAGGAGTTCATCACCGACCTAGGAGTCATACCCAATGCGTCGGGGCCGATCAAACTCTACTGTGACAACACTGGAGCTATTGCCCTTGCCAAGGAGCCCAGGTTTCACAAGAAGACCAGGCACATCAAGCGTTGTTTCAACTCCATCCGTGAAAATGTTCAAGATGGAGACATAGATATTTGCAAAGTACATACAGATCTGAATGTCGCATATCCGTTGACTAAACCTCTCTCGCGAGCAAAACATGATCAACACCAGAACTCTATGGGTGTTCGATTCATCACAATGTAACTAGATTATTGACTCTAGTGCAAGTGGGAGACTGTTGGAAATATGCCCTAGAGGCAATAATAAAAGAATTATTATTATATTTCCTTGTTCATGATAATTGTCTTTATTCATGCTATAATTGTATTATCCGGAAATCGTAATACACGTGTGAATACATAGACCATAATATGTCCCTAGTAAGCCTCTAGTTGACTAGCTCGTTGATCAACAGATAGTCATGATTTCCTGACTATGGACATTAGATGTCGTTGATAATGGGATCACATCATTAGGAGAATGATGTGATGGACAAGACCCAATCCTAAGCATAGCACAAGACCGTGTAGTTCGTTTTGCTAGAGCTTTTCAAATGTCAAGTATCTTTTCCTTAGACCATGAGATCTTGTAACTCCTGGATACCGTAAGAGTGCTTTGGGTGTACCAAACGTCACAACGTAACTGGGTGACTATAAAGGTGCATTACAGGTATCTCCGAAAGTGTCTGTTGGGTTGACATGGATCGAGACCGGGATTTGTCACTCCGTATTACGGAGAGGTATCACTGGGCCCACTCGGTAGTGCATCATCATAATGAGCTCAAAGTGACCAAGTGTCTGGTCACGGGATCATGCATTATGGTACGAGTAAAGTGACTTGCCGGTGACGAGACTGAACGAGGTATTGGGATACCGACGATCGAGTCTCGGGCAAGTAACATACCGTCTGACAAAGGGAATAGTATACGGGGTTGCTTGAATCCTCGACATCGTGGTTCATCCGATGAGATCATCGAGGATTATGTGGGAGCCAACATGGGTATCCAGATCCCGATGTTGGTTATTGACCGGAGAGCCGTCTCGGTCATGTCTACATGTCTCCCGAACCCGTAGGGTCTACACACTTAAGGTTCGGTGACACTAGGGTTGTATGAATATGAGTATGCAGCAAACCGAATGTTGTTCGGAGTCCCGGATGAGATCCCGGACGTCACGAGGAGTTCCGGAATGGCCCGGAGGTAAAGAAGACTATATGGGAAGTGCTGTTTCGGCCATCGGGAAAGTTTCGAGGTCACCCGGTATTGTGCAGGGACCACCGGAAAGGTCCCGGGGGTCCACCGGGTGGGGCCACCTATCCCGGAGGGCCCCGTGGGCTGAAGTGGGAGGGGAACCAGCCCCTAGTGGGCTGGTGCGCCCCCCTTGGGCCCCCCTGCGCCTAGGGTTGGAAACCCTAGGTGGGGGGGGGCGCACCACTTGCCTTGGGGGGCACTCCACCCCCCCTGGCCGCCGCCCCCTTGGGAGATTGCATATCCCAGGGCCGGCGCCCCCCTAGGGGCCTATATAAAGGAGGGCAGGGGGGAGGGCAGCCGCACCCTGTGTCTTGGCGCCTCCCTCCCCCTGCTACACCTCGTCCTCCTCCCGCAGCAGCTTGGCGAAGCCCTGCCGGAGTTCTGCTGCATCCACCACCACACCGTCGTGCTGCTGGATCATCATCAGCCTCTCCTTCCCCCTTGCTGGATCAAGAAGGAGGAGACGTCATCCGCTCCGTACGTGTGTTGAACGCGGAGGTGCTATCCGTTCGGCACTATGTCATCGGTGATTTGAATCACGGCGAGTACGACTCCATCATCACCGTTCTCTTGAACGCTTCCGCACGCGATCTACAAGTGGTATGTAGATGCAATCTCTCTCCCATGACTCGTTGCTTAGATGAACTCATAGATGGATCTTGGTGAAACCGTAGGAAAATTTTTATTTTCTGCAACGTTCCCCAACATGGTCGTCGGCGGTGGGTGCGGTGGCGGTGCTGCCCTTGGCGGCAGGGTAGCGTGGTGACATGCGGTGGCCGGCGGCGCGCCCCGGCCCAGATCTGGGCCATCCCGGCCCCATCTAGGTCCTAGCGGTCCGGCCTTCCGTCTGGCCTCGTTGTCTGCGACTCGGTGTGGAGGAGGAGCGGCTCGGATGTGGGGCGGCGGCGCCGCCGACGTACCGGCAGCAGCGCGAGGGCGGGAGCTTTACGGGCCCACGGGGGCTCAGCTGGGCCTGTGGGCCCACGGGCCTGGTGTGCTCCTGCTATTGCACCGGGACGGCTACCGTCGCTGACGGTGGAGGTAGGGCCCTCCCGCGTGCCAACGGTGCTGATGCCCTAGTCCCGGCTCTGATTCTTCGCCGTGCTGTCCTTATTTCGCGGTGCCGTGGTGAGACGGCGTGGGGGCCTCATGACCGTGTTGGCGAAGGGTGGTGGTTGGTTTCATGGCAGGCTCCGGAGCGTCCGAGGTGCGGGTTGGGATCGGGGGAACCCCTGTCGGCATGGCCGACAGCGGCGCGGTGGTGCCTATGGGTGCCACCTGGCTTCCCGGAGGGCGTCGGGGCTACCCTTCCTCTCGCCTCGTCGTGTACCGGGGGAAACCCTTGGCAGCAGCGTCGTCATCGTCGCGATCCTTCTTGAAGGTGTTGATTGGTACCGGCGCTTTGGAGTCTTGGAGCCTTGTGGAAGATCCTGGTGGACGCAGCGGTCGCGAGGGTTCTTCGTTTTTGTTGATCCGCCGTTGTCGGCATTTTTTTTTGCTCTTTCTCCGTCGTTTCTTTTGGGCGTGACTGTGCTGCTTCCGCCCCAGCTCCTATTCCTGTATGGTTCGGTTGGTTGCTTTGTATACAAAGCGGGGGAAACCTTTTTTTGGTAATGGAATTGGTGTAGGTTTGCGGTCGAATGTGCATGCAAGAAATAAAATTCTTTGGATTGTAGGACTGAGATGCGAGGCATGGCGACAGCGGCACATCCAAATCAGTGGTCATTCACTAGTCCAAAAATACTAGGTCATCCAAATCAGCGGCACATCCAAATCAGCGGCACATCCGGACTGAGATACTCTTGTCATTTTTGATCGGACGACGTGGTTGATCGCTGCCGCCCCTGCAAAGCGCAACCCCTTTCCGTCGATCCGCCGCGCGTGCTGCCATGTGTGCGGTGTGCAAGCCGGCCGGCTGGAGACGCGTCGCCGTGGGGGATTCCGGCAACGGAAAGCATATTAATAATCGGCACCGTACCATTGACTGAGTGGTGGAGTACAGGGTGCACATACATAGCCATCAGTCGTGTTCCATGGAGTGGTGCTACTGTATTTTTCTACGTAGCAGCATTCGTCGGTGTACTCCACCCGTTCCCATTTTCAAAGAACTGATCGACACGTACGGCAAATTTTACAGCTGGGGCTGGAGCTGGAGATGCGACGAGATCGGGAGAGTGGGGTCAGCTCCGTCGGTCGGTCGGCCGGTCGTTGTTTATCCCGTGCCGGTCCTGCGCCAACAACACCCTAAACAAACAACAACGACGGCCAGAATCAACATGTGGGTAGCGCGACGGGCAGCCATGTGGCCCGTGGACAGGTAACGGGAGGAGTAGATGCGATACACACGTAAAGTCGTGGTGAAATAGTACTGCGGTGTCGCAACGCGGAGGCGCTTTTTAGCTCGAGAAGCAGTCCACTTGGCACGGTGCCGCTGCATCGGCGGCAACAGCATATCTGGTGCGGTTTGGTGGGCCGCACCCCGGCAGTTTGCACGGCACACACGGTGCGACCCGTTCGGCTCGCCGCCTCGTGATTGGACAGCCGTTGGCTTCGCTCGCTCGTTGTGTTGACGCCACTGAGCTCATCATGCTGACCTGTGGAGGCTGTCTCCGAAGGCTGTGATGTGTGATGTTCTTCCGCTGCTGATCATGGGTGGCTACTGGCTGTTTGATTATTTGGTATAATGAGTCTAGTGATTGGTGTGCGGGGGGATGTACTCTATCCGTCCGAAAATACTTGTCGGAGAAACGAATAGATACATCCATTTTTATTCATTTCGCCGACAAGTATTTTCGAATGAAGTAAGAAAATAATAGGAAAAAATTCACACAAATCTCCACATACAATCAAATGGTGTAAAAGTTAGATGACTTAGTTATTTCTCATGTAGATGAGAGCTAGACACATCCACTAAAATAATCGTGGTTGTTATTCTTCAATTGCATGGAATTTTTCAACCACCTGTCGATTTTCCACGCGATTC